>NC_092269.1:30888342-30913342 GCF_036320965.1 Panulirus ornatus
ATTCGTCACAAATGGTTTATCATAAGGAAGGGAAAATGACTTCATATAATCTTGCGTCACTTTAATAAACATGAAGGGTAAAGTTTTGATGACAATGATCCATTTGACGTGTCGCCACGCATCGAAAATTCCTCCTAGCCTTTCTTTTAATTTTACTAGTGAATGCACATCTTCACAGCTTCCTTAATCTACCAGTGAATGCACATCTTAACAGCTTTCTTAATTTACTAATGAATGCACATCGTAACGGTCTCCTTTAATTCACTAATGAATGTTCAACATAATAGGTTTTTTAATCTACCAATGAATGTGCCACATAACAGCTTTTTAAATTTACTAATGAATGCACAACAGAACGTTTAAACCAAACACTAACCCATATTTTTTTTTCTTATAGAATTACGAATAAGTTCATTATACAAACGTTGACCCAGCAGCTCCTTCCTATACGTGTTCCGTACATGTACAGTACAGAGGGGATGACGCCATCAGTCATGGCGTAACCCCACTTCACACTTAACAACGTCATTCCAGGAAATTCGTATTTAAATTCATTTTTTCTTTCTGTTCAGTCTGCTCCAACAATCGCTTTCCATTCATTATTTTTTCTATATTATCTTCCGTTGACTGTTTCGTCATATTACACATTTTTTTCAAAAGTTTCCAATAGAAGAATGGAACTAATTTTTAAATATAAACTGAAAAGATAATGATTTTTTATTTAGTGAATATATATATATATATATATATATATATATATATATATATATATATATATATATATATATATTTTTTTTTTTTTTTTTTTTTTTTTTCATTCTATTCGCCATTTCCCGCGATAGCGAGGTAGCGTTAAGAACAGAGGACTGGGCCTTTGAGGGAATATCCTCACCTGGCCCTCTTCTCTGTTCCTTCTTTTGGAAAAAAAAAAAAAAAAAAAAAAAAAAAAAAAAATATATATATATAATAATAATAATATATATATATATATATATATATATATATATATATATATATATATATATATATATATATATTATCCCTGGGGATAGGGGATTAAGAATACTTCCCACCTATTCCCTGCGTGTCGTAGAAGGCGACTAAAAGGGGAGGGAGCGGGGGGCTGGAAATCCTCCCCTCTCGTTTTTTTTTAAATTTTCCAAAAGAAGGAACAGAGGGGGCCAGGTGAGGATATATATATATATATATATATATATATATATATATATATATATATATATTCCATGTGTAGCGAGGTGGCGATGGGAATGAATAAAGGCAGAAAGTATGAATTATGTACATGTGTATATATATATGTATATGTCTGTGTGTGTATATATATATGTGTACATTGAGATGTATAGGTATGTATATTTGCGTGTGTGGACGTGTATGTATATACATGTGTATGTGGGTGGGATGGGCCATTTGTTTCGTCTGTTTCCTTGCGCTATCTCGCAAACGCGGGAGACAGCGACAAAGCAAAATAAATAAAAGATATACACATATTGCTGTGTATATATAATTACTGGACCATGATATGTATTATTTTATGATTTATATGCTGTATGTAGTCTGATCAAAAGGTTCCGTTCCAATAGTATTTTTTAACTAAAAGTTATTTTTCGCTTTAAAAAAAAAAGAAATGACTTGTTATTACGCTATATCTATGATGTAAGGTGAGACATACAGCTCACTACCTGATATGCTAATTCATGTTTATTTACGACCAAACACAGACGTCATGCAGTGTTGCAACAATGTCTTACACATTGTATCTCTTTAATAGACATTCGTTTCATAGAGTATCAATAGATTATAAAGAGGAGTTTGTTTGTTTATTTTTCTCCCCTCCTCTTCCTCCCTCCCCCTCCACTTGATATACAGATGTATATGACCCCCTCCACTTGATATACAGATGTATATGACCCCCTCCACTTGATATACAGATGTATATGACCCCCTCCACTTGATATACAGATGTATATGACCCCCTCCACTTGATATACAGATGTATATGACCCCCTCCACTTGATATACAGATGTATATGACCCCCTCCACTTGATATACAGATGTATATGACCCCCTCCACTTGATATACAGATGTATATGACCCCCTCCACTTGATATACAGATGTATATGACCCCCTCCACTTGATATACAGATGTATATGACCCCCCACTTGATATACAGATGTATATGACCCCCTCCACTTGATATACAGATGTATATGACCCCCTCCACTTGATATACAGATGTATATGACCCCCTCCACTTGATATACAAATGTATATGACCCACCCCCCTCCCGCCTGCCTGCCTCCTCTAAATCTTCAAAACTACAGTAATGTATTTGTTGGTCCTCATGAATGTATTTGGCCGGCACAGCGTCCCTGTGAGTGAGTTTACCCCCCTCCACACAAATCGCTGACTCACATGCATGTTGATTTTTGTTGCTAGGGCGTTGCATGCAGTGCTGAGCCGGTCCGCTGGGCTGAGTGTATCACACACACTTCCCTCTCACTTATCTTGATGTATTATTACGATAGTCTGATTATTTTTGTAGTCTGGATAAATGGGCGGGATTAGTGTTAATGTCGTTTATTTTTAGCGCACTTTGATCCTCTCCTGTTTCTATAGATTTCGGTAGATCTTTGAAGTTTTGAGTATCTTAATTCACTTCTTTTTATGTTTTGGTGATGAAGCGCGCTACACAGTCAACATTTCTCGTCCCATTCTTTTGTACTTTATTTATATTCATTTTAGAGAATTTTGGGGGAAATTGGATAAGTTTCCCCAAGTAACAAACGCCGCTACTTTCACGTTTTCTTTGATGGCAATGGTGACCTTGTACGAAACCCAGTGATATTACGATCATTTAATTATTTTGTCATAAATTCATCCTACATTTAATCATACATATACCTCTTAACATACATTGAAACATAGGGATATACGTGAAAACAAGATTTCCATTTAGAAAAAAAGAAAAGCATTGGGGGAAACCATGATATTTAGGATTATGATTTGAATATTCATTTTTGCTAGTACGAATATTCACCACCAAATGGCGGGAGATAAGACATTAAATATCTCTCGAGTCTCTCTCTCTCTCTCTCTCTCTCTCTCTCTCTCTCTCTCTCTCTCTCTCTCTCTCATCAGACATGGGGGCAAAAATACGGCAATCATTTACATTCCGATAGTAAAAGTAAAGAAAAAAATTATTGAAGAAAAATAGAAGGGGCTAAAAAAAAAAAAAGAGGGATATATTTGAGAAATATAGAACCAGAGAAAAAAATGGCTGAGAATAATATCATGTAAAATGGAAAAGGCCAATGAAATAGATTTTACCGTAAATGGGGGAAAAAATGGCGTAGTGGATCGCTATAACGTAATTCTTTTTTGACGTGTACCATACGATTTCACTCGAAAAAATAAAAAACTTAGACTAGAATATAAATTGCTGAAATGCTAGAAAAGATTGACTTAGGCATAAGTGAAACACGTTCTAAAACAGTCTTACCTTATTAAAGGAGTTTACGCCGATGAAATAATTTTCATAAGATTTAAAAAAAAAAATAATAAACAGATGGAGATGTCCTCTCTGTTTTTTTTCTTTTTTTTTTTTTTTTGTAAAGTCTTGCAAATTGACACCGGGAAATGTAATTTCTCCTCGACGAATCTGGTAACAGTCGTTGATCGTTGGGTGGAAATGGTCGTCACGGGGATGCCGGGAAGCAGGAGTTAGATGCAATTGAAGTGAAGATGTTGGGTCGTGGGTACAACAGTCTACTCCAGCACCTTGCAGGGAGTTCTAGAAGGTTTAGAACGTAACTGGAACAGGTTCATGAGCCGAGCAAGCAGTTATTGGTGTCGCCGGTAATCCAGCGATGCTTGCCGCCACTGGCCAACAAAATAGCATCGAACCGTCTGCTGCGTTAGGCCCCGATGCCATTCGAACGCAGTACTGAACGCTACGAAAAGGGTTCCTAAACTGATGAAGGGATCGGTTCACGTGTTCATAATTTATGGTTCATACTGGTTTGCTTGCCTAGCATTATGGTGATATTTTTACTTTTTTTTTTAGCCATAAAGAACATAATGTTTTTCTGTAAATCTTTTTTTTTTCAGGAAACGTCAAGGGCAATCTTATTGGCTCTTATTAATTGTAAATATACATTTTTATGTGTTTTAAGGCCACACGCCTTCTAGAAAATGTAATCATGTATGACATGCGTAATTTTTTGTATCTCTACATGATAAATGCGCCAGTGATCAGCCGGCTGCTTGCGTCATCATTAAAGGCTGCCTATGCATATATATATATATATATATATATATATAGATAGATAGATAGATAGATAGATAGATAGATAGAGAGAGAGAGAGAGAGAGAGAGAGAGAGAGAGAGTTTGATGCCCTTTTTAATAACCATTTAGTCAGTTAATTCCCTAGATTTGAACAACGATGATATTGACAGATAGATCAAAGGACTTGACTTGTTGCTCATAGGGCGACCTTCATTGACCTGGACAGGAGCCTTTGAGGAAATTAGACTGGTTGAGGTCAATCTCAACCCACCAAGATGGCGTGGACAGCCACCTTCGCTAGACGAAAAGACGCTAAGATATTTGACAACCTCTCCATGAGAAAGATAACACACCCATTTTTAACCGCGGTCTAGTGAAACATCTAGATGTTAGAGGAGATATAAGGTTTTATCGCCATCAGTCGTTGGCAAGGAGATAATAAATGTATATGATAAATGCCCAAACCCCATCATAGCAGACGACACTCGAAGGTGATGTAAACATTGAAGGTTTGACACCGCTGCCAGCCGAAGCGCAGCGTGCATTTTTATCAGTGGAATGGAAGCATAAAAAGAGATTAAAGGGGAAATCCACAGGAAATGATGCCATTATCCATTATATTCTTGTGTGATTCGTATATTCTTTTAGCTTTCAATAGGAGACATGAGCCCCTTTCTTTAAAATCCTAGCCTTTATTTTTTTTTTTTTTTTACTTATAGACATGGAACCTTTTATTTAAATCCTAGCCTAATATTGGTTTCAAAAGTAGACACTGACCCTAATTCTGTTTAACGTTTCCGATCAATTTTATGAGAATTTGATTAATATCATTGATGTCTACATTAACATTCAGTTTAACCCTAAATACCAAATGTTCGTACACGCCGCTCTGGTTTTGAACCATTCACCATTACCTTGAAGAGCACGTAATATTTCTCTCTCTCTCTCTCTCTCTCTCTCTCTCTCTCTCTCTCTCTCTCTCTCTCTCTCTCTCTTACACACGCGCTCGTAAGGCTCGATCCTGGACACGCCTCCTGCCGTACCCATTTTCTTCTTCTTGCCATCTCTTTAAAACTAATTAATATATTACTTTACTGTTCAGATGGCGCTAGTGGCGGTTTTGGACATCTGTATAGTAAATCCCGGTCATCTGCTGTAGTTACACTTCTTGATTACATTCTCCTTTTGGTCCGTGTTTCACGCACAGTTGACACCGAAACCATGCCGTCGGTGGGGTGTAAACAGCATACTTGTTTATACAGTAGTTTACATTTTTCCTTTTTTTTTAGGCAGTGGTACCTCAGTGTTATATTGTGAAAAAAAATATTCTTTGAATATCGTTAACTATTAGAACTGACAATTAGAACTATTTTGAATATCGTAAATCGTCTCCATCGAGTGGACGGACGGGTAAACAAAATGTTGTTTGACACCACCCTCCCCCCCCCCCCCCTCAAGGTCACAAGATTTCGTCACTGGAGGGTGGTGACTGGTGATCATAGACCTCGCTCGTTCTCTGTGTAGATAAAAGCAGAGTGCTGGATTGGATGACCTTCACGAGGGTTAGCATATATATATATATATATATATATATATATATATATATATATATATATATATATATATATATATATATACATATATATATATATATATATATATATACATATATATATATATATATATATATATATATATATTATCCCTGGCGATAAGGGAGAAAGAATACTTCCCACGTATTTCCTGCGTGTCGTAGAAGACGACTAAAAGGGGAGGGAGCGGGGGGGTTCGAAATCCTCGTCTCTCTCTCTCTCTCTCTCTCTCTCTCTCTCTCTCTCTCTATATATATATATATATATATATATATATATATATATATATATATATATATCTTAATTTTCCAAAAGAAAGAACAGAGAAGGGGGCCAGGTGAGGATATTTCCTCAAAGGCCCAGTCCTCTGTTCTTAACGCTACCTCGCTAACGCGGGAAATGGCGAATAGTATGAAAGAATATATATATATATATATATATATATATATATATATATATATATATATATATATATATATAGAGGTGGAAGCGGTAATTAACTGAACAAGGCTTCGTGACCCAGAAACCAAATTGGTGTCATTCCCCCATTTTTTGTCATAGTAAACTACCTACATCTTTTCATTGTGATAAAATATTTCGACTTTGTAACAAGAGTTTCAATGCACATTATGTAGAATCAATATGTTTAATTTTCTATCCGTGTCTTAATATGCAAATGGGTGAAAATTGTCACCATTAGGGACTCCAGCCTGTGTGTATATAAATAACCCAAGAACGGGGTTGTTAACACTTACATCTGTTTTCCATAAGGCCTATTAATATTTTACTCCTGGTACGAAGGTCGTCCTTGTGACATTTCGTTCGTTTGGTTATTGGTTTGCGTGCGCATCTTGCATAGATTGGGTATCGGATTTTTCGCTCCTGGGACCTCATTACTGTGTGTACATGTTTACAGATGAATGCAAGATAAGTGAGGTTCATAAATGGCTAGCTGTTAAAACTTTATTACCGAACGAACTCTGAAAAATAAGGCCACTAAGGTCAGAGGAGAAGGGGGGCATTCGTTGTACGCCCGACAACGGCGACATACAAACCAGACGTACCCTCCAGTGCCGAAACTTTCGTACGGCATTGCATGGTGTCAGGCAAAATACACGAATTCCATATAACTTACGATGCTTATTTACCTTCATTTAGACCATTTTATTCCTACAATACTATGGAAAATGTTATTGCTTTACCGCCATATAGGATACCTAAGAACAGAAGGAAAAGCGAAAGTCTATGGGAACCCAATTGCTTCACCGACTAAAAATGAATTTCGTATACAGTATTTGGCAACTGCTTGTGCTAATAGTAGCGGTCAGGGCGTCAAATTACATTAACATTATAATTACGTACGATTATGTGGCGACCAGAATGGCTCGGAGACTCAGAAACTCCTTGTCTTAAGCGAATAGGATGACCATTGATCACTAGATATTGTTTATATCTTGATGATGCAGTAAATAAGGGGCAATAATAGGTGGTGATTGGATGGAGGGAAAGGGAGAGGGGGAATTTGAAATTGAGGGGGGGGGGGGAATAATGGCGAAGCGTTGGCGAAGAAAAGATTATTTAGATAAAAAAAAAAAGAAATTAGTTTCTTTAAGTTTGCCAGTGTCAGGCGGAGTTTCGTTTTCTGTAGACCACTGAAAAAATTACCTATATATATATATATATATATATATATATATATTAACATTCAGATGTGGCTTATGCCTTTATCGTCCTTGCCGTGTTGTTGCCGTGCCCCGCAAACCTCGGCAAGAGGGGCCAAACCCACATCTCACAAACACATAAATCTTAGAGAGAGATAAGATATCATTTAGTTACTTATATAAGTAGAAAACGCTATATATATATATATATATATATATATATATATATATATATATATATATATATATATATATTGGAAAGGGTCACAATTTTGCGCGTGATCAAGATATTCCTATGAGTCCACGGGGAAAATGAAACACGAAAAGTTCCCAAGTGCACTTTCGTGTAATAATCAAATCGTCAGGGGAGACACAAGAGAGAAATATAACAGTCAGTTGATATACATCGAAAAGACGAAGCTAGGACGCCATTTGGTAAACATGTGATTGTCCGAAACATACAACGAGCGTTCATAAACTTATCATTTTACAAATCTCAACAATAAATGTTTAATGTAAATGTTGCCTTTAGCAACAATGATACTATAAAGAATATCTTAATCAGGAATTCACCAGAAAATTCTCCTGGATGCATCTATTAAGTGCCATGTGGAAACTGTGATGTTTTATGTTGGTCAGACTGGTAAGGATCTTTCTGTTAGACTTAAGCAACATAAATATAGTATAAGAACGGGACAAGAATCAAATGCCTTGTTTAATCATGTTAAAAACTATGATCATTGTATTGACTGGAGTAACGCCATCTCAGTTAATAACTCTAACTCTATTACCAAGAGAAATATCATTGAATCTTCTATTATTGAATACACAAAGAATAATAATCGTAATATTAGTGATGGTCTATACAAATTAGATAACTTTATTGTTGATAAGATTTGTAAAATGATAAGTTTATGAGCGCTCGTTGTATGTTTTGGACAATCACATGTTTACCAAATGCCGTCCTAGCTTCGTCTCTTCGATGTATATCAACTGACTTATATTTCTCTCGTGTGTCTACCCTGATGATGTGATTATTACACGAAAGTGCACTTGGGAACTTTTCGTGTTACATTTTCCCCGTGGACTCATAGGAATATATATATATATATATATATATATATATATATATATATATATATATATATATATATATATATATATATATATATATATTTATATATATATATATATATATATATATATATATATATATATATATATGTGTGTGTGTGTGTGTGTGTGTGTGTGTGTGTGTGTGTGTTCTACTTAATCATTCTATTCATCCTCTGACTACATGATTCTTCCAGTAGTTACATCGTTAAGTTTCTAATTGCTCATCCTCTATAATGACCTTGTTCGACCTTTGATTACTTTGTTCATTCTCTAATTACTCTTCCCCCCTCCCCTCCACCCCCCCCACCCCCCAACTTTTAATTATACCATTCTTTCGCCCATCGCCCGCACTCACGCAAGGTGAACCATTCAACGATTGAGTTAACTTAAAGCGACGCTGTACATTACTTCGCACTAATGGCCAGACGGTAATTACCCTAGTCATTAGACAGGGGTGAGGGATAGGTGGAGGTGTATAGGGTGTGTGTGTGTGTGTGTGTGTGTGTGTGTGTGTGTGTCACTAAGGAATTTACTCAACTATGCTTTCCTGGTGACAAGCAAAGATTTGATTCAATAAAACCCCAACACCATTAAAATTACCTTTATCATTTATCATTTCTCTTAATTATCTGTCCCAAGATGTTATTAATCCCTGGGGATAAGGGAGAAAGAATACTTCCCACGTATTCCCTGCGTGTCGTAGAAGGCGACTAAAAGGGGAGGGAGCGGGTGGCTGGAAATCCTCCCCTCTCGTTTTTTTTTTTTTTTTTCCAAAAGAAGGAACAGAGAAGGGGGCCAGGTGAGGATATTCCCTCTAAGGCCCAGTCCTCTGTTCTTAACGCTACCTCGCTAATGCGGGAAATGGCGAATAGTATGAAAGAAAGAAAGAAGTTTCATTGATCATATACATCTGTGCGTGAAGCTCTCTCGATTAAAACGTGTTGAAAATTGATTATCAGATATGGTTTATCAGTTATTTGTGTGTCATAAGATAAAAAAAAAAAGAAAATAAGGTAATCAGGATTTTGATTCCACGAGCTTTCTCCACCGTCGCTCCACATCAAGTATGACCCAGATATCATTGAACGACAAGAATGTAGCGTAACTCAGTTATCAGTTAGCGATAAGAATCTGGTATAAACCAGTTATCACTTATTTGTGCGTTGTTACATGGAAGTAACTCACGGTACCTGATCCTTGAGCACGACGGTACGTGATCCTTGAACACGACGGTACGTGATCCTTGAACACGACGGTACGTGATCCTTGAGCACGACGGTACGTGATCCTTGAGCACGACGGTACGTGATCCTTGAGCACGACGGTACGTGATCCTTGGGCACGATGGTTCATGATCTTTGAGTACAACGTGCTCAAGGGTCGTACCAGCGTGCTCAAGGGTTGTACCGTCGTGCTCAAAGGTCGTACCGTCGTGCTCAAGGTTCGTAACGTCGTGCTCAAGGGTCGTACCGTCATGCTCTAGGGTCGCACCGTTGTGTTCAAGGGTCGTACCGTGGTGCGCAAGGGTCGAACCGTCATGCTCAAGGGTCGTACCGTTGTGTTCAAGGGTCGTACTGACGTGCGCAAGGGTCGTACAAGTCTTGCTCAATTGTCGTACCGTCGTGCTCATGGGTCGTACAAGTCGTGCTTAGTATTACATTGTTCATCCCGTAATTACATTGTTCATGTTCTTATAACTTTATCCTGGCTCAAGATAATTAGTTTATCATTAATTACTGTGTTTGTATCCTAATGAGGAGGTGATAACAAGTAGTGGTGAAGTGAGGAGATGGAGTGAGTATTTTGAAGGTTTGTTGAATGTGTCTGATGATAGAGTGGCAGATATAGGGTGTTTTGGTCGAGGTGGTGTGCAAAGTGAGGAGGTACGGGAGAATGGTTTGGTAAACAGAGAAGAGGTAGTGAAAGCTTTGCGGAAGATAAAAGCCGGCAAGGCGGCGGGTTTGGATGGTATTGCAGTGGAATTTATTAAAAAAAAGGGGGATGAATGTCTTGTTGACTGGTTGGTAAGGATATTCAATGTATGTACGGTTCATGGTGAGGTGCCTGAGGATTGGCGGAATGCTTGCATAGTGCCACGGTACGAAGGCAAAGAGGATAAAGGTAAGTGTTCAAATTACAGATGTATAAGTTTGTTGAGTATTCCTGGGAAATTATATGGGAGAGTATTGATTGAGAGGGTGAAGGCATGTACAGAGCATCAGATTGGGGAAGACCAGTGTGGTTTCAGAAGTGGTAGAGGATGTGTGGATCAGGTGTTTGCTTTGAAGAATGTATGTGAGAAATACTTAGAAAAGCAAATGGATTTGTGTGTAGCATTTATGGATCTGGAGAAGTCATATGCTAATTTGATAGAGATGCTCTGTGGAAGGTATTAAGAGTATATAGTGTGGGAGGCAAGTTGCTAGAAGCAGTGAAAAGTTTTTATCAAGGATGTAAGGCATGTGTACGAGTAGGTAGAGAGGAAAGTGATTGGTTCTCAGTGAATGTAGGTTTGCGGCAGGGGTGCGTGGTGTCTCCATGGTTGTTTAATTTGTTTATGGATGGGGTTGTTGGAAGGTGAATGCGAGAGTTTTGGAGAGAGGGGCAAGTATGCAGTCTGTTGTGGGTGAGAGGGCTTGGGAAGTGAGTCAGTTGTTGTTCGCTGGTGATACAGCGCTGGTGGCTGATTCGGGTGAGAAACTGCAGAAGTTGGTGACTGAGTTTGGTAAGGTGTGTGAAAAAAAAAGCTGAGAGTAAATGTGAATAAGAGCAAGGTTCTTAGGTTCATTAGGGTTGAGGTACAAGTTAATTTGGAGGTAAGTTTGAATGGAGGAAGTGAAGTGTTTTAGATATCTGGGAGTGGATTTGGCAGCTGATGGAACCATGGAAGCGGAAGTGAGTTACAGGGTGGGGGAGGGGGCGAAGGTTCTGGGAGCGTTGAAGAATGTGTGGAAGGCGAGAACATTATCTCAGAGAGCAAAAATGGGTATGTTTGAAGGAATAGTGGTTCCAACAATGTTATATGGTTGCGAGGCATGGGTCATAGATAGGGTTGTGCGGAGGAGGGTGGATGTGTTGGAAATGAGATGTTTGAGGACAATATGTAGTGTGAGGTGGTTTGATCGAGTAAGTAATGAAAGGGTAAGAGAGATGTGTGGTAATAAAAAGAGTGTGGTTGAGAGAGCAGAAGAGGGTCTATTGAAATGGTTTGGTCACATGGAGAGAATGAGTGAGGAAAGATTGACAAAGAGGATATATGTGTCAGAGGTGGAGGGAGCAAGGAGAAGTGGAAAACCAAATTGGAGATGGAAAGATGGAGTGAAAAAAATTTTGAGCGATCGGGGCCTGAACATACAGGAGGATGAAAGGCGTGCAAGGAACAGAGTGAATTGGAACGATGTGGTATACCGTGGTCGGCGTGCTGTCAATGGATTGAGCCAAGACATGTGAAGCGTCTTGGGTAAACCATGGAAAGTTTTGTGGGGCCTGGATTTGGAAAGGGAGCTGTGGTTTCGGTGCATTATACATGACAGCTAGAGACTGAGTGTGAACGAATGTGGCCTTTATTGTCTTTTCCTAGCGTTACGTCGCGCGCACGCGGGGGGAGGGGGGAGCCATTTCATGTGTGGCGGGGTGGCGACGGAAATGGATGGGGGCAGCAAGTATGAATATGTACATGTGTATACATATGTATATGTCTGTGTATGTATATTTATGTATACGTTGAGATGTATAGGTATGTATATGTGCGTGTGTGGACGTGTATGTATATACATGTGTATGTGGGTGGGTTGGGCCATTCTTTCGTCTGTTTCCTTGCGCTACCTCGCTAACGCGGGAGACAGCAACTAGATATAGTAAATAAATAAATGAATATCCTAATTGCTTTGTTCACTCTGTAATGACAATGTTTATCCTTCTAAGTACCCTGTTCATCCTCGTGATGCATGATTCTTTCTGTAATTACACAGTTCATCTTGTTACTTCATTGTTCATCTTGCAATTACTTTGTTCCTCCTTTGATTACTTTTTCAATCACGTAATTACTCCTTCCACCTTTTAATTATCATCTTGTCCACCACACATTCAGGGAAACGCATCCTGCACTCACTCAAGATTATTCTAAAGATTGGGCAAACTGAAAGCAACGCTAATGACCATACGCTAATTACCCTGGTCATTAGACATGGGTGAGGGTTGGGGAGGGAAGGGGAGAGTGTCACTAAGTACTTTACTTAACTGTGCTTTCTTCTCCTGGTGCCAGGCAAAGACTTAGAGCCAGTATAAACCAACACCATTAAAGTGAACTTTATCTTATCTTTCATTGGCGTAATTATCTGGTGCAGAGCATTTTTAAAATCCTCTCGAATTCTTTGTCTAGGTCTGTCGTCATCTGTGCAGGCTTTTGTGTCCTTGTACTAATGGTACAGTCTGTGTACAGTGTACAGTCTGTGTACAGTGTACAGTCTGTGTACAGTTTGTAGTACAGTGTACAGTTTGTGTACAGTTTATAGTTTGAGAAGCAGTCATATATTCACGTTCTCTTTGCTCTGTAGAACAGGTCGTCAAAGCCATCAACTTATAGTTCATATCTCGATCTAATGTTTCTATTTCGTGGTAGTTATTTGATCAGCCAAACATAAGCGAAGGAGAAACGTGTAAAGTGTTTACTTTTTAATAGAATATGATCTAGAGAGGTGATCGAATGTCTTCATTCTATCCATACACTCACTTCTGATGTATACCACATTCTCTGTATACAATCACTACTGACGTATACCACAATCTATGTATATAATCACTACTGGTGTATGATGTGTGTACAGATAATAGTAGAAACATCCTTTGCCACGTAGCTACTAGTGTGTGATCGCTATTAATAGCCTCACACAGTGGGGAGTGTAGAGCATCCTTCTCCCGTCCCCTTTCCCTTAACTAGATGGTACAGAGAGGTAATTAGAAGCACGTAATTACAGGCCACAACACAACGATAATGACGCCTGTATCAATCTACCCTATAAGTTCCCTATGGCTCAGGGAACGTCTTGAAACCAGTCGTAGATGATGTCTACAAAAGGGGGATCAGATCACGTATTCTAACTCTATTTAGCTTGTTGTGCGGGTGTATGTAGCATCATAAGACATGGCACAACTCTGTGTTATATACCTTATGACCACCGTTACGGTGCAGGGTAGAGCAGGTGCCCTGTTCTCTGTCAAGTCTTGCAGCTTCGTGGGTACTGAAGTGGGGGTTTTTACTTTATTTTTTTTTTTTGCTCTGCAGAGAAGAATGTACATTGAGACTGATAAATGAGATTTGTGCATGGGTCTCCCAAGGCGATGAAGCGATTCAGTGGCGCTACACCAGTTTAGGTTCATGAGACGGGGAAAAGGTCACTGGCAAAACGGGTCTCATAACAACTTGCAAGCCTCCCCCAGACTCTGGGGGGCGAAGGAGCTGCTCCTGCTCTTATCTAAAGCTCAGGAGGGGAAGGGCGGGAGCTGCTGTGCGTTCCCACTGAAGGATCTCTCATTTCTTTCCTGTGACGGACGTATTCTCAGGCCAGAGACGTGGTTGGAGGTTGTAAGATACAAATCGTGTAGGTATTTTGCATCTTGATGTACCGCATTTCCTCGCAGAACCGAATCAACAACATAGAGATACAGAATCTATGTCGTCTGTTTGTCATGATGTCTCTATTGTTGCATCTATAAACAGCCTTCGTAGATCCTGTGAAGGATGTGTGTGTGTGTGTGTGTGTGTGTGTGTGTGTGTTTCTGATGAGGCGAATTTAATGAATGCCATTGGTCTGGGGGTAATATTATTAACAACGTGTTTAAGGCCTTTTGTATATTATCAACAACGTGTTTAAGGCTTTTTGTATATTTCTCTCTCCTCTGTCACTGTTTGATGGAGGACATAGCTATAGTTTTGATATGGTCTCTCTCTCTCCATGTCGTCTTTCATGGTAAGGTGTGTCTGTCCTTCTGTATCGACGAGGAATATTACCCATCACTCAAAATGTATTTGACGTATTTCAAGAGGGACATAATGGTGATAAAAGTGTTGCCTTAGCAATATAGACTACTCTCCACAACGCTGTGTCGTGAATTGGACATGGCTCAAGTGAAAAAGAAATATATTAAGATAAACAATTAACTCTTTAGCATTGACATGAATATTTTCTTTTTCTTTTTTGATCTGGAACTGCTCTGGAGGTGTGTAGCAACACCATTACTACAGATGCTCAAGCTTCTCCCTCGCCTCTATGGTTTGCCCCTGCGTCTGTCTGACCGTCTGGCCCTGACGACAGAAGCCACAGGTTCTTACGGGGTCCCGTCTGCACCTCCTGTGCAGCGGGTCGAACTCATGCTAGTCACAAAAGGGATTCTTTGTCCAGCTCATGTCACCCAGGGTTCGATTCCTCTAGAGGTCAGGCGAGAGGATGTGTGTGTGTGTGTGTGTGTGTGTGTGTGTGTGTGTGTGTGTGTGTGTGTGTGTGTGTGTGTGTGTCCTCTCCTCTCCTGGATGCTCGCACAGGATCTCGCTGCTTCAATTACATGCCCAGGGTTCGACGTCCCAGTGAGGTATAGGGAGGGGCTCTTATGCGTCGTATGCTCGGGGTTCGATGCCCTAAACAGGTCACAAAGAGCTTTGCAAGTTCACCTGCCCGGGGTTCGACGACCGCGGCCAGTCATCGGTCGGTTCTGCTGATCCATTTGGGCCCAGGGTTCGACGCCCTCTTGCCGACCCATGTCATGTTTGACCAACGTATGTAACTAGTTTGGTGTCGTATCCCGTGCTACGTCCCCTCGTCTCGCATCTGTTGATGTCGTCTCTTGTGCCATCTCGTCTCGCATCCGTTGATGTCGTCTCTTGTGCCATCACGTCTCGCATCTGTTGATGTCGTCTCTTGTGCCATCTCGTCTCGCATCTGTTGATGTCGCCTCTTGTGCCATCACGTCTCGCATCTGTTGATGTCGCCTTTTGTGCCATCTCATCTCGCATCCGTTGATGTCGCCTCTTGTGCCATCTCGTCTCGCATCCGTTGATGTCGCCTCTTGTGCCATCTCGTCTCGCATCTGTTGATGTCGCTTCTTGTGCCATCTCGTCTCGCATCTGTTGATGTCGCCTCTTGTGCCATCTCGTCTCGCATCTGTTGATGTCGCCTCTTGTGCCATCTCGTCTCGCATCTGTTGATGTCGTCTCTTGTGCCATCTCGTCTCGCATCTGTTGATGTCGCCTCTTGTGCCATCTCGTCTCGCATCTGTTGATGTCGCCTCTTGTACCATCTCGTCTCGCATCTGTTGATGTCATCTCTTGTACCATCTCGTCTCGCATCCGTTGATGTCGCCTCTTGTACCATCTCGTCTCGCATCTGTTGGTGTCACCTCTTGTACCATCTCGTCTCGCATCTGTTGATGTCGCCTCTTGTACCATCTCGTCTCGCATCTGTTGATGTCGTCTCTTGTGCCATCTCGTCTCCTCTCGCACTGATCACTTCAGCTCACTTGTCCTCGTCCACTCTTGCGTCCATCACCACACGGCTTAAGTAGACATTAGAACCAATGATTATACGCTAATGCCATTATCCTCACACTGATATATACCCTGTCGTCTGTCCTCAAACATGTCTTTTTTCTTTTTTTTCCCCGTCTTTTTTTTCCCCCTCAACATATACAAAGTGCTCCTGCAAAACCAAGTATTTAATTAAAAAAAGGAGAAAAAAAAAAAGTCCTGCATTGAACCATTATTTGACGAATGAATTTTTGACCTTCGCCAAAGTCCAGTTGTTTTGCCGACAAATCTTTACCTTTTCAAGGTGTTTGGATTTCCGGGTTCGGTTCCCCCCACAGTTATTTTAACTCAGTTATTTTATCTCCAGAGCCACACAGGTTAGAACTGTCAGTCCATACAATTTATGGACCACTAACCAAGCCATGCAAGTCAGGGCCACCAGAATATCCAAGTTAGGAACACCAGACCATGCAAGTTAGGGCTACCAGACCACCAAGTTAGGACAACCAGACCACGCAAGTTAGGACCACCATACCATGCATGTTAGGGCCACCAAACTATGAAAGTCAGAGTCTCCAGACCGTGCAAGTTAGGGCCACCATACCATGCAAGTTAGGGACCACCAGACCATCCAAGTTAAGACCACCAGACCATCCAAGTTAAGACCACCAGACCATGCAAGTTAGGACCACCATACTATGCAAGTTAGGGCCACCATACTATGTAAGTAAGGGTCACCAGACCATGCAAGTTAACACCAGCAGACCATGCAAGTTAGGGACCACCAGACCATGCAAGTTAGGGACCACCAGACCATCCAAATTAGGGCCACCAGACTATCCAAGTTAGGGCCACCAGACCATCCAAGTTAGGACCAGCAGACCATCCAAGTTAGGACCACCATACCATCCAAGTTAGGGCCACCAGACCATCCAAATTAGGACCACCAGACCATCCAAATTAGGACCACCAGACCATCCAAATTAGGACCACCAGACCATGCAAGTTAGGGCCACCAGATTATCCAAGTTAGGACCGCCAGACCATCCAAGTTAGGGACCACCAGACCATCCAAGTTAGGGACCACCAGACCATCCAAGTTAGGAACCACCAGACCATCCAAATTAGGGCCACCAGACTATCCAAGTTAGGGCCACCAGACCATCCAAGTTAGGACCAGCAGACCATCCAAGTTAGGACCACCATAGCATCCAAGTTAGGGCCACCAGACCATCCAAATTAGGACCACCAGACCATCCAAATTAGGATCACCAGACCATGCAAGTTAGGACCACCTTACCATTCACGTTAGAGCCACCAGACCATGCAAGTTAGGGTCCACCATACCATGCAAGTTAGGACCACTATACCATCCAAGTTAGGACGACCAGACCATCCAATTTACGGCCACCAGACCATGCAAGTTAGGGACCACCAGACCATCCAAGTTATGACCACCAGACCATCCAAGTTAGGGTAACCAGACCATGTAAGTTAGGGACCACCAGACCATGCGAGTTAGGACCACCAGACCATCCAAGTTAGGGACCACTAGAGCATCCAAGTTAGGACCACCAGACCATCCAAGTTAGGCACGACCAGGCTATCCATGTTAGTACCACCAGATCATCCAAGTTAGGGCCACCAGACCATCCAAGTTAGGACCGGCAGACCATCCAAATTAGGACCACCAGACCATGCAAGTTAGAGCCACCAGATTATCCAAGTTAGGACCGCCAGATCATCCAAGTTAGGGACCACCAGACCATCCAAGTTAGGGACAACCAGACCATCCACGTTAGGACCACCAGACTATGCAAGTTAGGGACCACCAGACCATCCAAGTTAGGGCCACCAGACCATTCAGGTTAGGGACCATCAGACAATCCAAGTTAGGGACCACTAGACCATCCAAGCTAGGGACCACCAGACCATCCAAGTTAGGACCACTAGACCATCCAAGTTAGGGACCACCAGATCATTCAAGTTAGGACCACCATACCATCCAAGTTAGGACCACTAGACCATCCAAGTTAGGGCCACCAGACCATCCAAGTTAGGGCCACCAGACCATCCAAGTTACGAACCACCAGACCATCCAAGTTAGGGACCACCAGACCATCCAAGTTAGGGACCACTAGTCCATCCAACTTAGGACCACCAGACCATCCAAGTTAAGACCACCATCCCACCCATGTTAGTATCACCAGACCGTCCAAGTTAGATCACTAGACTATCCAAGTTAGGTCCACCAAACCATGCAAGTTAGGGCCAACAGACCATGCAAGTTAGGGCCAACAGACCATGCAAGTTAGGGCCACCAGACCATCCAAGTTAGGGCCCCCGACCATCCAAGTTAGGGACCACCAAACCATCCAAGTTAGGGACCACCAGACCATCCAAGTCGTCTACAGACCAGCTGAAGGTATAATGAATTCTCTCTCGCCAAACATCATTATCCGCATCACCTTAATTAATCACTTGATTGTTCTTAATTATCTCTTGTTTCTTCATCCATGCACTTCTCCTTTGACGAACACTAATTGAAAATTCCCCGAGTTTCACAACACTGTAACCTGAGGGGGTCTGTTCAAAGGTATTGAGCAATGACGAAATGATATGAAAAAAAGAAAGAGGCTTAAAAAATTAATTGATATATTTGGCTTCAAATACCGTTTTAAACACATCAGAATCGCGATAACCTTTTACTAGCGTCCTTATACTTGGCATGTTTATATATATGCCAAGTGGGAGACCAAATTGGAGGTGGAAAGATGGAGTGAAAAAGATTTTGAGTGATCGGGGCCTGAACATGCAGGAGGGTGAAAGGCGGGCAAGGAATAGAGTGAATTGGATCGATGTGGTATACCGGGGTTGACGTGCTGTCAGTGGATTGAATCAAGGCATGTGAAGCGTCTGGGGTAAACCATGGAAAGTTGTGTGGGGCCTGGATATGGAAAGGGAGCTGTGGTTTCGGGCATTATTGCATGATAGCTAGAGACTGAGTTTGAACGAATGGGGCCTTTGTTGTCTTTTCCTAGCGCTACCTCGCACACATGAGGGGGGAGGGGGATGGTATTCCATGTGTGGCGAGGTGGCGATGGAAATGAATAGGGGCAGACAGTGTGAATTGTGTGCATGTGTATATATGTGTGTCTGTGTGTGTCTATGTATGTGTACATTGAGATGTATGGGTATGTATATTTGCGTGTGTGGACGTATGTATATACATGTGTATGGGGGTGGGTTGGGCCATTTCTTTCGTCTGTTTCCTTGCGCTACCTCGCAAACGCGGGAGACAGCGACAAAGCAAAATAAAAATGAAATATATATATATATATATATATATATATATATATATATATATATATATATATATATATATATATATATATATATTCTTTTTCTTTCTTTCATACTATTCGCCATTTCCCGCGTCAGCAAGGTAGCGTTAAGAACAGAGGACTGGGCCTCTGAGGGAATATCCTCACCTGGCCTCGTTCTCTGTTCCTTCTTTTGGAAAATCAAAAAAAAACGAGAGGGGAGGATTTCCAGCCCCCCGCTCCCTCCCCTTTTAGTCGCCTTCTACGACACGCAGGGAATACGTGGGAAGTATTCTTTCTCCCCTATCCCCAGGGATAATATATATATATATATATATATATATATATATATATATATATATATATATATATATATATATATATATAAATATATATATATATATAAATATATATATATATATATATATATAAAGTTTCAGTGAGAGAGTGTTTTTTACTTTGCTCAAAGTTTCGTCCGGGGTAAAGTTTCACAAGGGTCATAGTTTCATCGAGGATTGTTTTATGAAGAACTGAGTTTCACCACGGGACTTAGTTTCATGAAGGATGCAGTGTGTCACGTGAAGCACATTTTCAGAGATGACACACTTTCAGTGATGACACAGTTTCAGTGATGACAGAGTTTCAGTGATGATACAGTTCCAATGATCTCAGAGTTTCAGTGAGGACAAAGATCCAGTGATGACAGAGTTTCAGTGATGACAGTTTCAGTGATGACACAGTTTCAGTGATGACACAGTTTCAGTGATGAAACAGTTTCAGTGATGAAACAGTTTCAGTGATGGCAGAGTCAGTAATGACACAGTTTCAGTGATGACACAGTTTCAGTGATGACAGAGTTTCATTGAGGACACAGTTTCAGTGATGACAGAGTTTCATTGAGGACACAGTTTCAGTGTGGACACAGTTTCAGTGAGGACACAGTTTCAGTGAGGACACAGTTTCAGTGATGACACAGAGTTTCAGTGAGGACACAGTTTCAGTGAGACGGTGCACTACCCAGGGAGCTGCTGAAACAGGGTGAGTTGGCCGGGGTTTCAGGGCCAGACTGAGGACGCCAGACGAAACCAGGTGGTGAGGGTCGACATGCCCTGCTTACGACGCCACATCACAACTGACCAGAGGACATCTACTGGTGCCCTGGCTAAGGATATCCTGTATCCCGTTGTAGGTATGTATGTATGTATGTATGTATGTAGGTAGGTAGGTAGGTAGGTAGGTATGTAGGTAGATAGGTAGGTGGGTAAGTAGGTAGGTAGGTAGGTAGCTAGGTAGGTAGGTAGGTAGGTAGGTAGGTAGGTAGATAGGTAGGTAGGTATGTATGTATGTAGGTAGGTAGGTAGGTAGGTAGGTAGGTAGGTAGGTAGGTAGGTAGGTAGGTAGGTAGGTAGGTAGGTAGATAGGTAGGTGTGTAGGTAGATAGGTACGTAGGTAGGTAGATAAGTAGATAAGTAGGTATATAGGTAGATAGGTTGGTAGGTAGGTAGGTAGGTAGGTAGGTAGGTAGGTGTGTAGGTAGGTAGGTAGGTAGATAAGTAGATAGGTAGGTAGGTAGGTAGGTTATTCAAGAGGCCGTGACGTCATACCCAACGCCCCCTCGTGCGCGCGCACGGCTGGTACGTAGTCTGTCCACAGCAGCGCTCTTGTGGCAATGGGGGATGGTGGCTATGTATCCTGGATTTGCAACATGATCGACCCATGGCGGCATAATGTTCATCTCTCCCCTCTCCTGGCGCACACACACACACACACACACACACACACACACACACACACACACACACACCAGAGACATACACACACACACCACACACATACAATCATTCCCCACACCATAAATCTTCCTCTCTCTCTCTCTGTCCAATGTTCGGTTCTTTTTCTCGCACTGAACATATCCCTCTCGCAAATCGCGCATGCGTACCACATCGGAATGAAGAAGCAGAGGACTAGTTCAACTGACCGGTGTAAGAGCCCAGTTTTCCCCTCATCTCTCTTTCTAAATCACTTCATTCCTTTCGCTATTCAGCCTCAGAAGGCTACAATACAGTTCACTTCACAACACAACCCTACAGGGATGTGTTGGTGTTGCTAGGGCTAACTGTAGTATCTGGCGCGTCTTGATGGCCCTGCGCGTAATGAACACCGCAAGATCTGCTGCTCCGCCCCAGAGTGTTAAGTGAGGAACATATGCCATGGTACGTTTTCTTCTGTATAGACGAGGAAGTAGGGGGGTGGGTATGTGTGTGTGTGTATTTCGTCCCTCCTTGTGGAGTAATGGGTCACTTATCTGGGGGGGTTGGGCTCCTCTCTCTCTCTCTCTCTCTCTCTCTCTCTCTCTCTCTCTCTCTCTCTCTCTCTCTCTCTCTCTCTCTCTCTCTCTCTCTTCTCTCTCTCTCTTTCTCTCTCTCCTGCACGTATCATTTTCGGCCAGTGTGCTTGAGTTCGTGTGCGCCAGAAGACTCGACCTTACCCATGGCCTCGCCAGACGTGTGTGTGTGTGTGTGTGTGTGTGTGTGTGTGGGTAGGGTAGGGACACTGGGGTCATGTGTACAGACAGACACACGTCATGCTACTCTCATGACATGACTTGTCCAAGGACGCGGGTCGAAAGGTGGGGGTGTTTATAGACACCTCCTTCCTCCGAAAGTGGGGTTGTCTGAAGGGGGTTGAGAGATGCCGTGGTGTTGGGAAAGGGGTAAGAAAGAGGACCTTTACTTTTTGGCGATGGGATTGGGATTGAATCCGACGTCGGCGAGTTACAACGAAGGAGTCGGTTTTCCTACGTGGTGTCGTTATGTGTGAGGAGATGAGGTGATGATGTTTGGCGACCGAATGCCAACAGTTTACCATATCGTGGTAAACTACCATACCATGGTAGTGCATTGCTGGGTTTAAAGGGATTTATTCATCGAAAACGAAGAGTTGAATTGACGTAATGAGAACTGTCCTCCAACGGCATACAAAACCTAGCTTCGTCTCTTCGATGTATATCAACTGACTGTTATATTTCTCTCGTGTCTCCCCTAATGATGTGATTATTACACGAAAGTGCACTTGGGAACTTATCGTGTTTCATTTTCCCCGTGGACTCATAGGAATATATATATATATATATATATATATATATATATATATATATATATATATATATATATATATATATATATATACACACACACACACACACTTTGAGATAGTTAATGTTATTTAGAGGGACTGAATTATAGTTCTTAAGTTATTTTGTGTAAGTTGGTTAAGTCTGAAGATATGGTGAATAAACTGGATTAAGCAGCTGAAATTACCACTTATGAGATCTTAAGTATAATGTTTTAACAGTGTTCAATTCCCTTAACCACAAAAAGGCTACTTTTTTAAGGGGGTTGAATCCCCTTAACCACAAGGTTATATTACGGAATTTATTCACCAAATGTGTAAACTTATTAGTATATGATTAGTAAACTAATTTTTTTAAGTCTACAAAACCAATTCCATCGAAAATATCATCAATTTCCGATAAGCAACCCTGTCTGTTGGCTGGTTTCAATCTTCAGTTCCGTCAATCTCAACTTCTTTCGATCCTTTTTTGTTACCGATTCTTGAGAATCCATGATCGACCAGGTTCCAACCCTTTGAACACCAAGTTCCAAGGTAATAAGTGCATAGTATACACGAAGGAGAAATAACAGTTGTCCTGATGGTTTATGACGAGGTTATCTTATGGAGGACAGTACAGATAGAGGGCAAGATAAGAGATCAGAGGGTGTATGTCGAGGTTAACTGCTGGCAGAGAGTACTTAGAAGGGTAGATAACAAGAGATCTGATGCTCTTCATGACCAGGGTTATCTGCTGGAGGACATGGCGCCAAATGGGAAAGAACAAGAGACAGATGTGATCGTCAGTGTCGACATTTTCTGCTGGAGGAGGGCACTGGTGTGGTGAGGTCTTACCTCATCTGAGATAAAGACAAGATAGTTAGACAAGTAAATGCGTCTACCATTAGGCTAATTTTCCAGTTCTTTGAGTGGGAGTTGGCGGGCATGTGAACCACCCTCCTGGCCTTGGTATTTTCAGCCATGTCCCCAGTTGCTCCCAGTTTTTATCTCCAGGATGTTGTAAGAAAGATTCACTCGACGATAGACACACACACACACACACACACACACACACACACACACACACACACACACACACTGTCACAGTCATCCCTCTGGTGTATATACAGTCGTGACTAATGTTTATACATAGCCGTCCCTCTGGTGTACATACAATCGCCCCTCTGGTTTATATACAAGCAATGGACCGTGAATGTGTCTTAGATGCTAAGAATATTTCATCACTTTTCACATCATTTTTAGAGAAATTGTACAGTGGGGAGGGAATGATACTGGCGAGGGAGGATGCAGGAGTGGAGGGATAATAGAGAAAGAGAAGAGTGTTACTGAAGAAGGCGTGAGTAGCGATCTGCGACTGTCAGTTGAGTGTCAGCAGGCAATGGTGCTGACTCTCACACAAGCAGGGGAGGTGAGGGGAGGAAGGCTGGACACGTAGGAGATTGATACATTGACCCTCATCTGTGCCATGAAGGATCAAGGAGGACTAGCACGGCCCTGGAGGATCTCAAGAAGGATTAGATCGCACGTTGAGATGCTCAATGAAGATTAGGAGGATAAGGGAGGATTAGGATGGCCATGGAGGGTTAAAGGGAGATTAGAACGGTCGTGGAAACAGGACGAGGGATCAGTTATCCAAGTCGAAGCGAGAAATGGCTTTTATACCATCGGCGTAGAGAAGGAGGAGGCTGGAAGAGACCTGAGGACAGTCGTAAGAAAATTATAGATTCGACAACGTTTATAGAAAGATCAGAAACCCTATTTCAAGCCAGATTCTCCGTCCCAGTTGGGTCTCTTAGATACAGCGGGTGTGCTGATGAAAGAGGTGTGTGTGTGTGTGTGTGTGTGTGTGTGTGTGTGTGTGTGTGTGTGTGTGTGTGTGTGATCCTCTCATGGATTTACTGCTTGGGTTTTCTCAGAGTTGCTGCGTCCCCCTCTCCCCCTCCCTGCGTGCAGTAGCTGTGAGGTGGGACTAGGGTGAGGTTGTGGCATTTTGGACATCCAGTAAGACGTGTGAGGAGCAGAATGAATGGTGAGGTTAATGGTCGAGAATGGAATCACATTTGAGTCTGGTCTAGTCTGGTTTGGTCTGGTCTGGTCGGGTCGGGTCTGGTCTGGTCTGGTTTGGTCTGGTCTTGTCTGGTTGGCTCGGGTTTGGTCTGGTCTGGTCTGGTCTTGTCTGGTCTGGTCGGATCTGGTCTTGTCTAGTCTGGTCTGGTCTGGTCTGGTCTGGTCTAGTCTTGTCTGGTCTGGTCTGGTCGGGTCTGGTCTGGTCTGATCTGGTCTGGTCTGGTCTGGTCTGATCGGATCTGGTCTGGTCTGTGGTCTGGTCTGGTCGGATCTGGTCT
>NC_092269.1:30918342-30993342 GCF_036320965.1 Panulirus ornatus
AAGCCTGCAGTGTGCTGTGTGTTCTCTCTTTCTTATCTCTGTTAAGTCCTCGCTGCCTGTGTGCCTCGCGCTCTTACCTCGATCAAACGCAGCTTGGTAAGCTACAGCGTCACATGGTATGATAGTGTGTGTGTGTGTGTGTGTGTGTGGCTGTTGGTAGCTCATAGTTGGGGCGTTGCGATGTCTGTTTCTTTCGTTATACCGCTAAGCTTCAGAACTCCTTTACCCTTCTCGTGTATCTCATAACACCTACCACCTGAGTTTTGTTTTTTTTATTTATCATTTTTTTTTCACGTTCTCTGAAATGTTTCATAAGATTTTTCATGTCCTCACTTTATTATTATCATTATTATTATTATTATTATTATTATTATTATTATTATTATTATTATTATTATTGTTATGGTTATTATTTCACCGTTTCTCTGTTTCATTTAAAGTCCTGACTTCAATAAGGACTTTTCTCTTTAACTGGACCTTCGATATCACAAAAGGATAAAGCCTTTTCCTTTGTGATCAAAGTGTACCTCTTGATACGAACCATTAAAAAAATAAATTTGAAGGTGGAAAAAAGGGAGAAAGAAAGAAAAAAAGAAAAACGGTGACCAGAACAGATGAACAGATGTCCCTGTTTTAAGTCGGACATTTTGGAGTCAGGTGGCCTGTGACAGACCACCAGAAGACCACGGACGAGGGTAAGAGACCCACCCATTAATGTCAGACCAGAGACCATTGACTATCCCTCTCAGATGTCTCCAGAGGGTCTGTAACCCTTGCTGGAGTGAGAGGGGCGAGGTGAGTGGCTGTACCCCCCACCCCCCCCCCCGCTGGAGTGAGAGGGACGAGGTGAGGGGTTGTACCCCCTGCTGGAGTGAGAGGGACGAGGTGAGGGGTTGTACCCCCTGCTGGAGTGAGAGGGACGAGGTGAGTGGTTGTACCCCCTGCTGGAGTGAGAGGGACGAGGTGAGGGGCTATACCCCCCTGCTGGAGTGAGAGGGACGAGGTGAGGGGTTGTACCCCCTGCTGGAGTGAGAGGGACGAGGTGAGGGGTTGTACCCCCTGCTGGAGTGAGAGGGACGAGGTGAGGGGTTGTACCCCCTGCTGGAGTGAGAGGGACGAGGTGAGTGGTTGTACCCCCTGCTGGAGTGAGAGGGACGAGGTGAGGGGTTGTACCCCCTGCTGGAGTGAGAGGGACGAGGTGAGGGGCTATACCCCCCTGCTGGAGTGAGAGGGACGAGGTGAGGGGTTGTACCCCCTGCTGGAGTGAGAGGGACGAGGTGAGGGGTTGTACCCCCTGCTGGAGTGAGGGGGCCCCCTGCTGGAAGTGAGAGGGACGAGGTGAGGGGTTGTACCCCCTCTGGAGTGAGAGGGACGAGGTGAGGGGATGTACCCCTGCTGGAGTGAGAGGGACGAGGTGAGGGGTTTGTACCCCTGCTGGAGTGAGAGGGACGAGGTGAGGGGTTTGTACCCCCTGCTGGAGTGAGAGGGACGAGGTGAGGGGTTGTACCCCTGCTGGAGTGAGAGGGGACGAGGTGAGGGGTTTGTACCCCCTGCTGGAGTGAGAGGGACGAGGTGAGGGGTTGTACCCCTGCGGAGTGAGAGGGACGAGGTGAGTGTTGTACCCCCTGCTGGAGTGAGAGGGACGAGGTGAGGGGTTGTACCCCCTGCTGGAGTGAGAGGGACGAGGTGAGGGGTTGTACCCCCTGCTGGAGTGAGAGGGACGAGGTGAGGGGTTGTACCCCCTGCTGGAGTGAGAGGGACGAGGTGAGGGGTTGTACCCCCTGCTGGAGTGAGAGGGACGAGGTGAGGGGTTGTACCCCCTGCTGGAGTGAGAGGGACGAGGGTTTAGCCTCCTCCTGCACACAGCTCGGGTAAGGCCGTCATTGTCATGTCGTAACTGACAGTTGAAAAATGTGGTAATCATTATTGAATGTTTTTTCTACAGTATTGTGTCAATCGTTACATCTCAAGATAAGCAGTGATTCGGTGTGATGGTCAGACCCTGGAAGGTTATAGCTAAGACTGAGAAAAGGTTGAGGAATGGCTTTACAGATTTATGCATAGTCTTAAAGTATGGTTAGATGGCACCTTAATAATATTTGGAAAATGTTTGTTGAGCACCAAAGAACGAAACCTAACCCCCAGACAACGTATCAGATCTTTCACATACAACACTTTGGCCCAGTTACAACCCCACTCGTTTATAGACGTCATTTGTCACTTTTGAATACACGATACGATCCCAAACACCTGGAAACTTGCCAGTATAATACTGATCTTAAATCCTTCCAACACCCCCCCCCCCCCATCACTGTTGTCTTTAGTGTTCATTCTTTATGAAAAACTTGTTCACAGAAAGACGCAATCGAGATATTGCACTCAGCCACACAGCACGGATATATATATGTATATATATATATATATATATATATATATATATATATATATATATATATATATATATATATATATATATATATATGTTCAGGCCCCGATCACTCAAAATCTTTTTCACTCCATCTTTCTACCTCCAATTTGGTCTCCCACTTCTCCTCGTTCCCTCCACCTCTGACGCATATATCCTTTTGGTCAATCTTTCCTCACTCATTCTTTCCATGTGACCAAACCATTTCAAAACACCCTCTTCTGTTCTCTCAACCACACTCTTTTTACTACCACACATCTCTCTTCCCTATTATTACTTACTCGATCAAACCACCTCACACCACATATTGTCGTCAAACATCTCATTTCCAGCACATCCACCCTCCTGCGCACAACTCTATCCATAGCCCACGCCTCGCAACCATATAACATTGTTGGAACCACTATTCCTTCAAACATAGCCGTTTTGCTCTCCGAGATAATGTTCTCGACTTACACACATTTTTCAACGCTCCCAGAACTTTCCATCCGCTGTCAAATCCACTCCCAGATATCTAAAACACTTCACTTCCTCCAGATTTCTCCATTCAAACTTACCTCCCAATTGACTTGTCCCTCAACCCTACTATACCTAATAACCTTGCCCTTATTCACATTTACTCTCAGCTTTCTTCATTCACACACTTTACCAAACTCAGTCACCAGCTTCTGCAGTTTCTCACACGAATCAGCCACCAGCGCTGTATCATCAGCGAACAACAACTGACTCGCTTCCCAAGCTCTCTCATCCACAACAGACTGCATACTTGCCCCTCTTTCCAAAACTCTTCACCTCCTTAACAACCCCATCCATAAACAAATTAAACAACCATGGAGACATCACACACCCCTGCCGCAAACCAACATTCATTGAGAACCAATCACTCTCCTCTCTTCCTACACGTACCCATGCCTTACATCTTCGATAAAAACTTTTCACTGTTTCTAACAACTTGCCTCCCACACCATATATTCTTAATACCTTCCACAGAGCATCTATCAACTCTATCATATGCCCTCTCCGTATCCATAAATGCTACATACAAATCCATTTGCTTTTCTAAGTATTTCTCACATACATTCTTCAAAACAAACACCTGATCCACACATCCTCTACCACTTCTGAAACCACGCTGCTCTTCCCCAATCTGATGCTCTGTACATGCCTTCACCCTCTCAATCAACATCCTCCCATATAATTTCCCAGGAATACTCAACAAACTTATACCTCTGAAATTTGAGCACTCACTCTTATCTCCTTTGCCTTTGTAAAATGGCACTATGCAAGCATTCCGCCAATCCTCAGGCACCTCACCATGAATCATACATACATTAAATAACCTTACCAACCAGTCAACAATACAGTCACCCCCTTTTTTTTTAATAAATTCCACTGCAATACCATCCAAACCTGCTGCCATTCCGGCTTTCATCTTCCGTAAAGCTTTTACTACCTCTTCTTTGTTTACCAAATCATTCTCCCCAACCCTTTCACTTTGCACACCACCTCGACCAAAACACCCTATATCTGCCACTCTATCATCAAACACATTCAACAAACCTTCAAAATACTCACTCCATCTCCTCACATCACCACTACTTGTTATCACCTCCCCATTAGCCCCCTTCACTGAAGTTCCCATTTGCTCCCTTGTCTTGCGCACTTTATTTACCTCCATCCAAAACATCTTTTTATTCTCCCTGAAATTTAATGATACTCTCTCACCCGAGCTCTCATTTGCCCTCTATTTTCTCTAGCACCTTTCTCTTGACCTTCTGCTTCTTTCTTTTATACATCTCCCAGTCATTTGCAGTACTTCTCCGCAAAAATCGTACAAATGCCTCTCTCTTCTCTTTCACTAATAATCTTACTTCTTCATCCCACCACTCATTACCTTTCTAATCTGCCCACCTCACACGCTTCTCATGCCACAAGCATCTTTTGCGCAATCCATCACTGCTTCCCTAAGTAAATCCCATTCCTCCCCTTAACTCCTTTATTCTTACCTTTTTCCATTCTGTACTCAGGCTCTCCTGGTACTTCCTCACTCAATTCTCCTTCCCAAGCTCACTTACTCTCACCACTCTCTTCACCCCAACATTCTCTCTTCTTTTCTGAAAACCTCTACAAATCTTCACCTTTGCCTCCACTAGATAATGATCAGACATCCCTCCAGTTGCACCTCTCAGCACATTAACATCCAAAAGTCTCTTAAGATCTGCGGATGGTATGGGGGAATAGCGATGTGTAAGCCAATAGAACTGATGGTGCTCATTCAAGGCTACTTCTGACACACACACGCACACACACACACACACACACACGCACACACACATACACACACACACACACACGCAAATATGTATATTTGCATATATATATATATATATATATATATATATATATATATATATATATATATATATATATATATATATATATATATATATTTTTTTTTTTTTTTTGCCTTGTCGCTGTCTCCCGCGTTTGCGAGGTAGCGCAAGGAAACAGACGAAAGAAATGGCCCAACCCACCCCCATACACATGTATATACATACGTCCACACACGGAAATATACATACCTACACAGCTTTCCATGGTTTACCCCAGACGCTTCACATGCCCTGATTCAATCCACTGACAGCACGTCAACCCAGGTATACCACATCGATCCAATTCACTCTATTCCTTGCCCTCCTTTCACCCTCCTACATGTTCAGGCCCCGATCACACAAAATCTTTTTCACTCCTTCTTTCCACCTTCAATTTGGTCTCCCACTTCTCCTCGTTCCCTCCACCTCCGACACATATATCTTCTTGGTCAATCTTTCCTCACTCATTCTCTCCATGTGCCCAAACCATTTCAAAACACCCTCTTCTGCTCTCTCAACCACGCTCTTTTTATTTCCACACATCTCTCTTACCCTTACGTTACTTACTCGATCAAACCACCTCACACCACACATTGTCCTCAAACATCTCATTTCCAGCACATCCATCCTCCTGCGCACAACTCTATCCATAGCCCACGCCTCGCAACCATACAACATTGTTGGAACCACTATTCCTTCAAACATACCCATTTTTGCTTTCCGAGATAATGTTCTCGACTTCCACACATTCTTCAAGGCTCCAAGAATTTTCGCCCCCTCACCCACCCTATGATCCACTTCCGCTTCCATGGTTCCATCCGCTGCCAGATCCACTCCCAGATATCTAAAACACTTTACTTCCTCCAGTTTTTCTCCATTCAAACTTACCTCCCAATTGACTTGACCCTCAACCCTACTGTACCTAATAACCTTGCTCTTATTCACATTTACTCTTAACTTTCTTCTTTCACACACTTTACCAAACTCAGTCACCAGCTTCTGCAGTTTCTCACATGAATCAGCCACCAGCGCTGTATCATCAGCGAACAACAACTGACTCACTTCCCAAGCTCTCTCATCCCCAACAGACTTCATACTTGCCCCTCTTTCCGAAACTCTTGCATTCACCTCCCTAACAACCCCATCCATAAACAAATTAAACAACCATGGAGACATCACACACCCCTGCCGCAAACCTACATTCACTGAGAACCAATCACTTTCCTCTCTTCCTACACGTACACATGCCTTACATCCTCGATAAAAACTTTTCACTGCTTCTAACAACTTGCCTCCCACACCATATATTCTTACTTCCACAGAGCATCTCTATCAACTCTATCATATGCCTTCTCGAGATCCATAAATGCTACATACAAATCCATTTGCTTTTGTAAGTATTTCTCACATACATTCTTCAAAGCAAACACCTGATCCACACATCCTCTACCACTTCTGAAACCACACTGCTCTACCCCAATCTGATGCTCTGTACATGCCTTCACCCTCTCAATCAATATATATATATATATATATATATATATATATATATATATATATATATATATATATATATATATATATATATATATATATATATATATGATTTCCCTGTGTTAGCGAGGTAGCACCAGGAATAGAAGAAGGAAAGCCAAATTTGCTCACATCATAGACACCAGAGCCCCATCTCCACAGCCAGGCCTCACAGACCGTTCCATGGTTTACCTTGACCGCTTCATATGCCCTGGATTAACCCACTGACAGCACGTCGTCCCCTATATACTACTTTGCTCCAATTCACTCTATCCTACGCACGCTTCTCACTCTCCTGAATGTCCAGGTCTCGATAACACAAACCTTCTTTCAACCCATCCTTCCATTTCCTTCTCATTCTACCCTTTTCCTATGCCCCTCAACTTCTGACGCGTATGCACTCTTAGTCAATCTCTCTTCACTCATCCTCTCCAGATGTCCAAACCATTTTAGCACACCCTAAGCAATTCAGTGCCACGAACTAATTAGGAGAAACAACTAGAAATCTCACTACGTTGATGTGATGATGGACGCAAATCACATATGTTCTGAGGTACAGTGAGCCGCCAGGACTTTCGCAAGAAGCTCCTGTGTTCGAGGGAGTTCGATCAAGTTTCTAGTGATGGAATGGCAGTACCCTCAAAGCGGATCAAGTGGTGCGAGGTGTGGGAGAAACCCAATCTATATTATTCTTTTTTGTCTCTCTGACGTAGTTGAACCTCTCCCTGCGAGGAAACCAGTACAATCTGGTTTACAAGATGATAGCAGGCTGCTCCTTGTGTACACACAACATGATCTTCACCTTGAGTGACGGTGATATGCCATTCGTTCCTTAAATGTGTGTGTGTGTGTGTGTGTGTGTGTGTGTGTGTGTGTGTGTGTGTGTGTGTAATCATGTGTCTGTGTGTGTGTGTGTGTGTAATCATGCGTGTGTGTGTGTGTGTGTGTGTGTGGGTGTGGTATTTCATACGCTCTCAGTAACCTATAAAGATAAGGGACATGCATTCATAATGCCCAAAAAAAAAAAAACAAAGTAAAAGGTCATCAAAATATCGAAAGAAAACTTAGGAACAGATAAGAAGGAGACATGGGAAAACCAGCCGACCAGGTTGTTATCAGCTGGTTGAGAGCAACATTTCACTGATTTCTATAATCTGTAAAGTTGATAGAGGAATAGTGAAGCAGAAGGCTCCTCCTCCCCCACCACCACCCAGTACTATAGATGGAGACAGGACAGTACAGCAGAAGGCTCCTCCTCCCCCACCACCACCCACCACTATAGATGGAGACAGGACAGTACAGCAGAAGGCTCCTCCTCCCCCACCACCACCCACCACTATAGATGGAGACAGGACAGTACAGCAGAAGGTTCCTCCTCCCCCACCACCCACCACTATAGATGGAGACAGGACAGTACAGTAGAAGGCTCCTCCCCCACCACCACCCACCACTATAGATGGAGACAGGACAGTACAGCAGAAGGCTCCTCCCCACCACCCACCACTATAGATGGAGACAGGACAGTACAGCAGAAGGCTCCTCCCCACCACCCACCACTATAGATGGAGACAGGACAGTACAGCAGAAGGCTCCCCCACCACCACCCACCACTATAGATGGAGACAAGACAGTACAGCAGAAGGCTCCTCCTCCCCCACCACCACCCACCACTATAGATGGAGACAAGACAGTACAGCAGAAGGCTCCTCCTCCCCCACCAACACCCACCACTATAGATGGAGACAAGACAGTACAGCAGAAGTTTATGTTGAAATCTGTGACATGTAGTTCCAGGCCTCTTGGAAAGTATAGGTTCTGATCTCTTGCTTGGCAGCGGGAGGGAGGGAGGGAGGGAAGGGGGCGGCTACGCTCCCTCCTTCTCCCCCAACACTCCTTTGGTATGTCCCCACGAACTCTCCCTCCATCCTCCCCGAACTCCAACCTGGTCACACATACCTTAAGGCCCCAGCGTTTGGGGAAGTCCTCCAACAATTTTTTTTTCTGCTGCCATCAAACTAGCTGGTCCAGCCTCCTCCTCCTGCCTCCTGGCTGGTCCTACATCCTCCTCCTGCCTCCTGGCTGGTCCTACATCCTCCTCCTGCCTCCTGGCTGGTCCTACATCCTCCTCCTGCCTCCTGGCTGGTCCAGCCTCCTCCTCCTGCCTCCTGGCTGGTCCTACATCCTCCTCCTGTGTCCTCCAGCGATCTTTTAACTCTTTATACCAAAATTCTTCTTTCATTCATTCATTACTCTCTCTCTCTCTCTCTCTCTCTCTCTCTCTCTCTCTCTCTCTCTCTCTCTCTCTCTCTCTCTCTCTCTCTCTCTCTCTCTCTGCAGTCCTTGTAGTGTGGCAAAAAAGAATTTATGGTGATTAATTTTATCAATATTCTTTGTGTTTTAGACCTGAAAAATCCAAAACTATTTCCATTTTTCGTTTTCACCATTATTGTCTCCCTTGCTAATATGAAGATGAAACAAGATATGATATCTTATCTTTTCTTTCACTTTCGTTGATATGTTTCTCCTTCAAGTGCAAACAGTTTTAGAACGTGTAATTTAAATCAGGGGGACTGTAAGTTAGGAATCTCTTTGCTGTAATTGTATAGCTGCCTTCTATACCTTAGAGAAAAGTGGAGTTTAGACAGTTTTCAATGTGTCGCCAATGTCTTTGAATATTATAGGCGTCTAAGGTTAGGTTAATTCCTGTGAGTACAAGACAGTATATTATGAAGGCGATGGAGGCTTGAGAGTGTGTCAGACATATAAAATAAACGGACATTACTTCATGGAATCTGGTCTTAGATGTATTCCAGGTGAGGAAGGGAGTAACGTGCGAAAGAAAATGAGTAGCATAACAATGTAGAAGAGTTTCAAGGGTGACTGAAGATTTTAGGTCTGTGGATGGTATGTAAGAATATGATCCTGGCACACTGTGGATGGCGTTCATCTTAAACACTTGAACACCTCGCCAGGCGAAGCTGAACTATGGAATTGTTCCATAGTCTGCTGGAGAACATGTTCTTGTTCACGTCCTTGTTCTCTCAGGGGTCCTAGAACGTGTAGAAATGAGAACTGGGGACCTGTGTGTGCATCGGCATAGAGTAAAAATAAGAAAAAAAAAGAGAATGATTAATTGAAGAGGATTTTACGTGGCGGGTCTTGGAGGGGCGCTGGGGGGGGGGGGGAGATTAGGGGGTTGTTTGTGTGTGTTGGTGGGGAGTTGGGGGGGTGTGGGGAGTGGGTTTGGGGGGGCAGTAATTGAGCCTTCTCATTGTTAGGGTGTGGGGCGTTGGGGGGGGGGGAGTGGGGGGCAGCAACGATTAGTTGGGGGGGTGTCTAGTTGACGAGGTGAGAGAGAGAGAGAGAGAGAGAGAGAGAGAGAGAGAGAGAGAGAGAGAGAGAGAGAGAGAGAGAGAGAGAGAGAGAATTTTTTTTCTCTCAAAAATTAGGTTCGTCCGTGATGAGGGGGGGGCGTCCTCTCTCTCTCTCTCTCTCTCTCTCTCTCTCTCTCTCTCTCTCTCTCTCTCTCTCTCTCTCTCTCTCTCTCTCCCACTTCCCCAGTGTGACCCACCATGACACCACAGCCCTCCCGCACCTCCTCCTCCTCCTCCTCCACGGCCACAATACGAGACAGGTTTTCCACACGCGCGAGCGCTGGTGAGGAGGGAGGTGTGGTGAGGTGAGGTGTGGTGTGGTGTGGTATGTTGGTTTATCCCGGGTTCTTCCCGATGCTCCAGGTGGAGGAGGAGGTGGGTGCCGGAGGCTCTGGCTGTTCTGCCCGGGCGCTGCTATATTAATCCCCACGCCCATGTGAGGGCATCGCATTCCCGCCCCAACTCCTGAAGAAGGCACGCTCGCCTCCTTCTTCCTCAGGTCTCCTCCTCCACCCACGTCGAGGTCAAGCCCAGCAAGTGTGAGTCGCGCCTCCACAACCACATGGTAAACACAGCTAGCTAATAGACCTAGGACTAACAGAGCTATCTAAGATGACTAGATTCTAACAGAGCTAATCTAAGGGACCTTGGACTTAACAGAGTTATCTAAGATGACTAGATTCTAACAGGGCTAATCTAATAGACCTAGGACTAACAGAGCTATCCAAGATGACTACATTCTAACAGAGCTGATCTAAGAGGCCTTGGCCTAACATAGCTATCTAAGAAGCCTTGGCCTAACATAGCTATCTAAGATGATCAGATTCTAACAGAGCTAATCTAAGGGACCTTGGCCTAACATGGATTATCTGTGAAACCAGATTCTAAGATAGCTTTATTCTAATAGAGCTGTCTAACGGACCTATTCTAACATAGCTATGTAAGAGACCAAATTATAACAGAGTTGTATAGTTGTCTAAGAGACCAAATTCTAACAGAGCTAAGAGACCAAATTCTAACAGAGCTAAGAGACTAAATTCTAACAGAGCTAAGATACCAAATTCTAACAGAGCTAAGAGACCAAATTCTAACAGATCTAAGAGACCAAATTCTAACAGAGCTCTCTAAGAGGCCAAGCCACTGTGCTTCAACACAGCAACATGATGACCTGTAAGCTGGTTCTTCACAACAAAGTTATGAGACGTTTGGACCAAGTTTCCGTTATAAACTCATCTTCCCTACGAAGATGTACTTGTGTAAAAGTGATGGAAGTGGAAATCTAAATTTCCTGATTTTTAAAAGTAAAAAATCATGAAGTAATTTACTTGATTCTAATGGTCAGGAATATTACTAAGTGACCAGGTCCACCTTTGTTGTCATGAGCCACATACGATAATGAAGGTGTATGTCGTACCGTCATGAGCCACATATTCATAGTGAAGGTATATGTGGTCTTGTCATGAGCCACATGCGATAGTGAAGGTGTATGTAGTACCGTCATGAGCCACATATTCATAGTGAAGGTGTATGTAGTGCCGTCATGAGCCACATATTCATAGTGAAGGTGTATGTAGTACCGTCATGAGCCACATATTCATAGTGAAGGTGTATGTGGTCTTGTCATGAGCCACATGCGATAGTGAAGGTGTTTATGTGCAAGCTTTTGAGATCAGGACTCAAGTCTTTGATCATATGCATGAAGTACTTCTGTCTTTTATTTCAACCTTGAGTTGACACGGGATGGGACGTCATAACTCATTTTGCCTCAACCAGACATGATAAAAGCATCTCAACCTCTGACACATTTAAGATAAGATGTGGTTGATGCTGATTCCTGACCAGGTTTTTTGTTATTATCATCGGTAAGACGCACGACCATTGCAAAATACGAACCCACAATCTTACGAAAGAGATTGCTTGCGCATATGATTATGTTGGGATCAGAGTCTCTTAACAATATTCATTTTTGGCTCTAGGAACTGATGACACCTTAGAGTCCAGGAGCTCCGTATCACATGATCCAACTGACTTCCAGGTGAAGTGCAGCTCCGGTTTGCTCACAAAGGGAGGGAAAAAAAAAAAGCCTTTCGCTTCATCTAGCTATTTGGAAAGGTGGATTACCTAACTTACTTCTGGTCATTCAAGGATTCACGTCAGCTACTTTTGCCATGGGCCTAATCTTGACAGACATTTCTGGACTGTTTTCAGTTCTCTGTTCTTTATTCGATAACAAGACGTGACGAATTGCATGACAGTAAGCGAAGAATGTCTCAAGTTCATACAACAGTCTCAGTTTTCTTTGCTCCTTCTGCTCACACCACTGGCAGAGTATGTTTGCTGTGTCGTATGCACACACACACACACACACACACACACACACACACACACATATACCACTGGAAGAGTATCTATGCTATGTCTTATGGTCACAGTTGATGTTCTGTTGGCACAGAGGATGAAGCTCCGAGGTCTGTTTCTGGCCGCCGTGGTGCTGGTGGTGGTTCTCCACGTCTCCGCCACAGTGGCTAACCCCGGGAGGCCTTATGGGTATGATGACGACGACGACGGTCATGGCGGTCGTGATGACCGCTACGAGAAGGACGATGATGTCCACGGCGGGTATGGCGACGATGATGACCATCGTCACTACCCCCACCACTACCCCCTTCCTCATCAAACGAAGGGTTACTTTGGTCACCATTGGTAGTTCCGCCTTCACTCTCTTAAGGACTTCGAAGCTGGTCGGTCTCTTGAGGACTTCGAAGCTGGTCGATCTCTTGAGGACTTCGAAGCTGATCGATCTCTTGAGGACTTCGAAGCTGGTCGGTCTCTTGAGGACTTCGAAGCTGATCGATCTCTTGAGGACTTCGAAGCTGATCGATCTCTTGAGGACTTCGAAGCTGGTCGATCTCTTGAGGACTTCGAAGCTGGTCGATCTCTTGAGGACTTCGAAGCTGGTCGATCTCTTGAGGACTTCGAAGCTGATCGATCTCTTGAGAATCTCGAAGTTGATCGATCTCCCGAAGACGGAGGAGGACTGATATCCTGAAGCCCTCTAAGATGATCGATCTCTTGAAGACTTCGAAGGTGAACGACCCACTTGACGACTTCGACCCTGACCGACCCAGCCAACCAACCCACGATGCGCTGGTGTTGCGGGCTCTGTTGTATTTCCCCTGGCCGAGTGAGAGGAAGGACTTGGGGAAAATTAAGCTTTTGTAAGTTCAACATAAAATGAAAAAAAAGGTTACATTAGTGTCTTTTACTTTCCTTGGCTGATAGCTACGTGTCTCAGAGGCAAACATCGGTTTAGTCAGGCTATCTTCACGATACGTTATGGGGCCATGAATTTCTTATTGCCCTAAAGGTGACATGATTAACTTAGTGCTTAGACGATGTGGTAATCATCATATGAAAGCGAGTATCACCTTCCGCGCGCTTTACAATCATGACCCCCTCACAGTTCCCTCAGGGTTCCTTCTTGTCTCCTCAGCTCTTCTTGGCCTTCATCAAGGACTTCATCCTTTCTCCGCCACGTAACGAAGGCTTCCATAGGCTTTCGACTCCCACTCCGCATCCCTGCACGTTTTTCATGTACATCACAGCTATTTCCGTAGCCTCAGACTAGGGGAAGGTTTTTCCCAGCGAGTCAAACTCTATCCTGTTTCTCTTTCTGAATTCATTGTAGCGTCATCATTTTCCTTTGATAGTTATAATTCCACGATTAACATGAAACATCGAATTAGTCTTGGAAATTGGACGGTGCCTAGAAAACCGTGTGTGCTTCCCAGACACTGGGAGACCTGTTCTGTTGCTGAGAATGTGTGACATGATAGGTAGGAGGCTGAATAGCAAGGTCGAAAGTGTTCTTTCTCCACAGTGAGAGACACTATACCTCCAGTACTAAGGGGCTGGGGTGGGGGAAGGTCCTAGAAACCATAAGGTTAGGTGGACAAGACGTCCGTAGACCAGTAAAGAGTCCAAACCTATATACGACACAGGGCCATGATAGCGTCATTTCCATCTGTCCTGGAGGAGTGTGTAGTAACACTTGACAGTCTAGTCGCAATAGTGTTCAATACGTTGATGGAGGAAGGTCTAGTTCCGAGGGAATGGAAGAGGACAAATATCTCACCTGTGTAGAAGGACATAGGAGGAAATTGGGTATAAACTGTAGATTAATCTATGTAGCACATGTGGTCTGTAGAAACTGGAATTGATAATTAGAAAAGCAAATGAGAGAATCTAAATGAGTTATTACACGAAGGGGATGAGAGGTCATGCTTGAAATGATAGTTTCGAAGATGAGTAACAATGTCAGATGTGTTCATGCAAGACAAGTCTCTGGAGACTTCTACGAGAGAGCGAGAAGTGTATTTGAAGTGCATGAGTGAGGAGATGCTCAGCAAAGTATTCACATCACATTTTAGACCCAAAGCAGAATGTTTCATCTCATGCTTCACCCCTTCACTTAAAACAGCATAAAGAACTAATGAAGGAGGTCCAGAGGAGGGCAAGAAGGATGGTGGCTGAAATGATAGAGCTGAGGTTAGACGCCACCAGCTTGCATGGTGTGTAGAGATGAGAAGAGTGAGGAGGGAAGATTTAATCACGAATAGAAGCTCTGTTGACCAGTTTGTTGATGTTGACAGATGAGCAGTTCTTCCTGAACTATAAAGAGGAAGCCATTACGATCTATAACAAGGAACTGAACGAGAAACATTTTTTAATTGTTTTGCAACAGTTGTAAAGAAGCGATTATGTAGTAACAGAGAAGTGAATGAATAGACTGAAGTAGTGGTTGAAGTTGTTAGGGCACGAGTGTGTACAGCTGCCTGACCATGTTATACAAAGTGGTAATATGTACTTATACACACACACACACACACACACACACACACACACACACGAAATTATGTGTACATTGGTACAATAATTTCTCCCACATACTTCATCATTTGTTTTTTAGCTCTTTTAGCTTCATTTTAGCTTCCTGCGGGATCTGGCTCAGTGGAGGCATTGACCTCGATGCACACAAAAGGAGTGTCGTAGCCTGAGGGTCACAGGGGGTCAAAGGTCAAATTCATAGGGGGGTCAATATTTGATAGAGCAATGAAGATGAGTGTAACTTTCTTTAGCCAATGGTAATTAAATTATTCTAAGTTCCTCTTATTTTCGAAGGGTCAAAGTTCAAGTTCACGTTTTCTTCCATCCTATGCCTTAAGGCATCCTTCACACATATAACCTCGATTTCTTTCTCCTTTCAGAACACGATCCAGGACAAAGGGTGACGTCAGGAGTAGGTAAGTGACATTTGGATCTCGTCGAAAACAACAATATTGATCAAGTTGTGGAGATACGTTGGTCACCTTTGGATATCTTGCTCTTCCGGATAGTACCTCGTGTATGCTTGGACATCCTCAGGGTCTTGGGGGAAAGGCGGGAGGGGGAATGGTAGTGCAAAGTACTTTGGAAGGATTGCAAAAAATGATTTCACCGATCGGGGGGTTGAACATGCAGGAGGGTGAAAGGCGTGCACGGAATAAAGTAAATTAGAACGATGTGGTATACTGGGGTCGACGTGCCGTTAGTAGACTGAGCCAAGGCATGTGAAACGTTTGGGGTAAACAATGGAAACAGGTGTGGGGTCCAGATTTGCATAGGGAGGTGTGGTGTCGGTGGATTACACATGGATGTGAGCGGATGTGTGCCTTTCTTCGTCTGTTTCCTGGCGCTACCTCGCTGACGCAGGGGTTGGCGATACTGTTTCCCGTGGGGCGGGGGTGGCGCCGGGAATGGGTGAAGCCTGATAGGTTTATATGATCGTCTATTTCTTTTTCTTGTACAGCTTAGCTTGATCAGGTTTTAGCTTCTGTATTTCTGAACTGTTGATAATGGCAGCTTTTAGCTTCCAGTATCCTGGCTGGAATACGAGGGAAGGCAACTGGGAGAGTTCGCCTGCGAGAAACAGACACGAACCTTGGAAATATGAATGATGGAACGAGGATTCGAGTGAGAGAAATTAGATGATGGAAACTAAAGAGAAAGAAAGAAAGAAAGAAAGAAAGAATGGGAAGCTTCGTTAAAGATCACCTGAAGAAGGCGGACGGCAGCTTCAGCTTCAGCAGATTTGAAGACTGAAACTGGAGAGTTTGTGGCGGTAAAAACAGATGGCTGACTCTACTCCATGACTTCAGATTTCTCAGACTCAATCCATGGCGTAGGGAAGACCATGAAACCATCTCTTGTAGGCGAAAATGAAGATAACTTAGTTTCCCATCCGCTTCGCCTCCAGCTGCCTGCCTAGATGAGGGAGAACTAAGTTATAATTCTTAGGACTCGCCTGAAGAAGGGCTACCCATGGGTGTGTGTATGGCCTTTGAATTATCTCGTATACCTTCAGGTGTTCAGGATTTTTTCAGTTCCTGGTGATAACTGGTTGTTCGCGGCGATAATGACCCCGGTAGTTAATAGAACTTCAAATGCAAAGAACCAACTACCTCAGCTCCTGAAGGAAGCGTCTCCTGAAGGTGGATTTCATCCTCTCCGAAGAAGAAGAAGAAGAAGCGAGGGACGGCGAGCAGGTAAGGAAAGAATTCATGGAAAAGTTTCAACTTCACGGAAGAGACGGAGTCCAGACGTGTGATGTGGTTTGGTGCACCAGAGGGAGCGTGGTGAACGAGTCTGTCTCCAGGATGTCACGATGGATTTACTAACACACATGCTTCTTCACTCCTGCCTCAGTAGTACCTTCTGTCCTTATGGGAGCTCCTACGGCACCCAGGAAGCTGGCTATGCCCATCGGTGTGTGTGTGTGTGTGTGTGTGTGTGTGTGTGTGTGTGTGTGTGTGTGTGTATGTGTACGTACCAGGCGGCTGAGTAGTAAGCGCTCGGTGTCTTCTTTATGGTAGTTACGTCGTAACCATGATGGGTCTTGGTATATGTTGAAGCGGTGGTGGTAGCGTTGTTGCAATGGGTGACATCCAGAGCGTCAGCGGAAGAGTGTGACCCCGTGTTTGTCTGGGGAGTGTGACCCATGTCTGGGGAGTGTGACCCATGTCTGGGGAGTGTGACCCGTGTTTGTCTGGGGAGTGTGACCCATGTCTGGGGAGTGTGACCCATGTCTGGGGAGTGTGACCCATGTCTGGGGAGTGTGGTTTCAGATTGGTGTATACCCGATGGGTTAGAGTTCAAGACTGAGTTCGGTTAGGTTGTAGTTGTTTTAGGGTTTGTCAGTTGTCTCACTGTGTATATGTCTTGTCAGTGTTGTATTTGTTGAGGATGGAGTGATCTGTGAGTAGAGGTGACTGAAGTGTGAGGGAGGGGTAAGCACGGTGAGGTGGGCCCACACTGGCAGGGGCTTTCCTTCATCATGAAGGCGTTACGTGTCTGTGGTTGTGGTTGGTGTTGGCAGCCGGTGATTCTTCTCAGTGCGCTATTCTGTGTGGGTCGTAACCTTGTGGTATTTGCTGATTGCAGAACCTGATTACGGATCTTTAAAGGTGGCGTCTCGATATGAGCCATGCATGATCTGGAGACGAGATGTGATATAAGATTGGGTGATGTGCAAAATACCCTGACCAGACATGTTTTCAACTTCCGTTGTGGTGAAAGGTATCTGACGCGCCACAAATGTTAGTTGGGTGGTACCACTTAAGGCTGAAGAAGCAAGTTCTTGTTTGATAGGCAAACTCAGGATGGTACCAGGACGACTGGTAGTTTGGTAGTTTAGCTCTGGACTGCGAGGTGGACTGGGTCATTTATTGGCTGAAGTCCTCTTGCTGATGTGCAGCTTTGCCGAGCAGACCCCGCCACCAGAACACGAAGGAGATGAGTGGATGGAAACCGCATAGAAACGCCAGCGACGCCATCTCTTATTGGACGACCTGAGACAGACGTGATCCATCGCATGGATTCTGATCCCTTAACGTGGGATCTCTCATGCACCGCCAGAGGTGTGGAAACTGCTCTTGATAAGGAAGGGTGTGGCCAGGATGACTCACGGTGTATGAGGGATGTGATTACAGAGTCGAGCTGACGGCCCTATCTGGTGTGTGTGTGTGGGTGTGTGCGTGGGTGGGAGATCGAGGGAGTGGATGGCGTGTGCGCCAGCGTCAGCTGCCGCTGCTCCACAATGAACACTGCCAGCAGCCACAATGATAACTTTGTGTACGTTGCTCTGTGGCGCTACTCGTTATTGGATTATTCATCCTTTTTATGAGTAAATGTATTTCATAATTTTTTCTCCTTCCATTTTCGATTGTATTACTTCCCGGGACTTTGTTGTATTAGATGAATAAGAAGTAAGGATCCATGGCGGGGGTCCTCGTGGAGAGGAGGAGGAGGGATAACAGGTGTCATGTTCTAGTGTAACTTGCTGGCGTCCATGATGAGCCCAAGTTCTTTTGGGAAGTATTTCTTACACGTAAGCAAGTCGTCTCCCAAGGAGGTGGGATGCGAAGGTGAGCAGGCGAGAGGGGTTCGTCCGTGAGATGCAAAAAAAAAAAAAGGGAAAAAAGGACAACAGACTTTGGGAGGGGGAGGAGGGGGGGGGGGGGGAATTAGAAACGAGGAACGAGACACACTAGAGAAAAATCGAGACTGAAACTCAAGGAACAAGTAGTGCCAGGCGGAGGATCGACGTACGACTGGAGAGTTTCGGATGTCACGATGGATGATCAAGGAGTTTGGAGAACAATAGGTGTGGCCTATGATAAAGTCTCTTCTGCCGTTCGACCTATGATAAAGTCTCTTCTGCTGCTCGACCTAGGATAAAGTCTCTTCCGCCGTTCGACCTATGGTAAAGTCTCTTCCGCCGTTCGTCGAAAACGAAGAGGACTGAGATGTTTACTTGTGTCACCTCCATCTGTTGACCCAGACTGCTAAATGGCAGAGGCTTGGCCATCATTCTCTGGTCCCATTTTGAAGGAAGCGACCCTGAAAGAGCATTGTCGTCCCTGAAGAGGAAAGTATAGACTGCACACGTGAAAAAAAAATGACAGTAGTAGTAGTGACGTTTGAGTGTACTGAGGACCTGCTTATAGGCTTAAGTCTCCATCAGCCAGACCAAAGCGTAGTGAGATTCGATCCCTACAAACAGTAGTACCTCACCACAGGAGGGTAAGGAATAACCTCACCCTGAGGATTATTGGAGTGCAGGCACATGATGGAAGTGGTTCGATTTGCCCACCATCATGCCCGTGTCCCGCGGCGCCTTGTGTAGCGAGGGGGGGAGGAGTAATGGAGTGTTTAGAGGTACTGGATGTGTAGAATAAGAAAGGAAACTGTCGTTAGATCAAAGACTATGCAACTGGTTTACACCTTGACGTATGTTACAAGTTGGAACCCCTCCCTTTCCAGACGACCCCAGACTGGATGTAATGGCAGCTGTCATTCACTTGATCATGGGACGCATCCTATCCTGGATGAAGGGAGTCGCCAGAGGAGGTGCAGGATGGTGTATAGTGATCTGATCTGATACCACGACCGAGTCTTCCCCCAGCAAAACCCTGACGGCGTCTTTGACGTCACAGAGGAGGTGAGTGTCAACACCAAGGACGTGGGTGATGCCACAAAACACATGACGAAGGTCTTGTGTGTAAGGTAGTGGTGGCGGCTCGCTCAGGAAGGCGAACCAGTCTACAAGGTGTCTGATGAAAACTGGTGCTCTGGATTCGAGCATATCATTGACGAGCAGATCCATGGTGATCCACGGATGGAACCGGCATTTCAGGGTCGTAGTAAAGAAGGTGACCAATGAAGATGCTTCCTAGGAACATATGGGATGTCGGAACGACCCACACATAAGGTGAAACAGTGGATCTTCCGAGGAGCTTATGGGATGTCGGAATGAACCACACGTAAGATGAAACAGTGGATCTTCCGAGGAACGTATGGGGTGACGTAACGACTCACATTTAAGGTGAAACAGTAGATTTCGTATGGCCAGAGTTGATGTCTGAAGGGCCACTACCAGTCATGTCATCTTTGCGAGAGAGCCGTAGCTGAAGTGTCTCCCTGTGAGAGAGAGATGCCTTACCCACTCACACTTCAGGAGGGTTGCGGAAGATCTAAATGAACCTATCGAATCGAGGAGTGAAAGTCCATTGATCATTTCACTCCTTAACCGACAGCCAAAGCTTTACCCTCCGCTGAAAGAGAATAGGTAACAAAGGCTTCGTTGAAGATGTGCTCAGGCGTAGCGTGCGAGCGAGAGACCTTTGTAGGCTGAGGATCCAAGTTTAACATGATGGAGGAGGTGTGAAGACGCCCCTCCCATGCTATAGAAAATAGTCCCATGGTAGGATGGACAGTGGCATCATAGGGTCGATGTTGATCAGGAAGTTGTGGGGAACATCTGAGGGAAGATGACTGCCTCGTTTGGTAGTTCGGTGGTTGAAACCACGGGGAGCAGTAAAATGAACCATCAAGTCACGTCAGAACTCAGGTCATAAGGGCTAAAGTTCTGCGTGTGCTAACGTGCGATTCTACTTCTCCTGCGTTGACATTAGGTGAGGGAGGAGATGAGCAAGGAAGAACACCTGGAAACACCAGCGACGCCAGGTGCCTTCTCTCCATATTGGGTCACCTGTCGCTCACTCGTGTGTGTGTTGGGGGAGCCAGGTGGAAGAGCAGCAGCTCCGGTGCTGGAGGTGAGTCCTAACACTGGAACCCGCTTGTGCCTCAAATGTTATTTTCAGACCTGCTGAGATGCCAGTAATGGACGAAGTGCTTTATGGAGGAGCTTTAGGGAGCTTTACTGCTCGACCATAAGCTAACCCGGGTGTCTGGTGTCTCAAGAATGAACGATGGGACCTGGGCGTCTCCCGTGCCCATCATGGAACCTGCCTTACCCTGCATCACTGTTAGCAGTGTCACTGATGGCATTTTTTTTTCACTCGTATTTCACTGACTGATTTGGGTCGCCGTTGGATACTGACCTGCCATTCGCAACCTCCCACGCACTCGTCATACATAACATTTCCAATCACCTCTGGGCTCTGTCCTCGATTCATTTGACTTCCATTTATAAAGCATCATTTAGAATTTTGAAGGCAAAAACACCGTACAAACTTACAGGTGTTTATACTAACACGAACATCATCATAACGAGCTCCCACAGATCGCTGACCCTTACTTGAGATTGCAAGGCTATTGGTAGATGTGTGGCTAGCCTGGCTGCTGGACCTGGGCTCGAAACCCTTGACAAGGAAGAACCATATAGACTCTGCCAGCCCCTCGCACACACCAGGAAATGATAACAGAGAACATTTTAAACCTAGATAGAGCCAGAGTATTTTTTCTTCTTCTTTTCGTGGCTTAGAATTATATACATTGACATGATCTTAATGGCAAGGTCTAGCTTCGCTGTAGGATCTCAGAGGTTCAACCATTAGAAGAAGAAGAAAAATTCGTCGAGAGCGGAACACACACACTGGTATATGGTCTCTTTCTCTTGGCTTCCTGTGCGTGAAACCCACTTCATTATGGACCTGTCTCAAACTAGCCTCCTTCATAGAGACCCCAGAGGCAATATATATATGGCCAGAAGGCCCCCCCCCCCTCCCCCCCACACACACACACGCCCGCCCCATTACGAAACCATTTACCTAACCAGTAGGTCATTTTCCTCGTTGGTAGATATGAGGTAGAGAGAAATAGCTTTTTGTAGGCTTGACGGAGGAAGAGTTCTGTAGCTTGGCTCTGATGGAACACATGACCTACCTACGTTTGGCAAAGGAGTGTGGCTCTTGGGCAGGAGAAATGACTGCTCCAAATACTACTCATTAGATTAATTAACCCTACTTTGTGATTGTTATTATTGTTGTTGTTGATGTAGTTAACTAATGGTGCATGATACATTAATTTACTTGTAATACTAAGTCTCTGACGACCTAGATGTACAATTCGAATAGATCTATGTGAAGAGAAGGAACTTATGTGTCCAGTCGAGTCAGATGATAAAAGTGTTTAATAACTTTTCATTCCTTTTGATAACAGGGAATTTGTACTAATGATTCATTCAGTAATACAAGGAAAATAATACGGTGCAATAGTGCAACATTTTAGAAATGTGGTAATATACAGTAATATAAAATTATTGAAGTACATGCACACGTAATTAATTTTTCCCCTGAATAGGCGATAGCATAGGTTAGGCTAGCCTAGGCTAGGCTAGGCTTGGTTAGGCTAGGCTAGGCTAGGTTAGGCTAGGCTAGGCTAAGCTAGGCTTAGGTTAGGTTAGGTTAGGTTAGGTTAGGTTAGGCTTGCCTTGGCTTGGCTAAGGTAGGTTTGGATAGATTAGGCTAAGCTAGGCTAGGTTAGGTTAGGTTATACTAGGCTAGGCTAAGCTAGTTTAAGTTAGGCTAGGCTAGATTAGGTTAGGTTAGGCTTTGGTTAGTTAGGATAGGCTAGGTTAGGTTAGGATAGGGTAGGTAAGACTAACTTAGGGTAGGTTAGGTTAGACTAGGTTTGGTCAGGGTAGGTTAGGTTAGCTTAGGTTAGGTTAGGTTTGGTTAGGCTAGGTTAGGTTAGGTTTGACTAGGTTTAGTTAGGCTAGGCTAGGCCACATTAGGTTAGGTTACGTTAGGTTTGACTAGGTTTGGTTAGGCTAGGTTAGGTTAGGTTTGACTAGGTTTGGTTAGGCTAGGTTAGGCCACATTAGGTTAGGTTAGACTAGGTTTGGTCAGGGTAGGTTAGGTTAGCTTAGGTTAGGTTAGGTTAGACTAGGTTTGGTTAGGCTAGGTTAGGTTAGGTTTGACTAGGTTTGGTTAGGCTAGGCTAGGCCACATTAGGTTAGGGTAGGTTAGGTTAGGTTTGACTAGGTTTGGTTAGGCTAGGTTAGGTTAGGTTTGACTAGGTTTGGTTAGGCTAGGTTAGGTTAGGTTTGACTAGGTTTGGTTAGGCTAGGTTAGGCCACATTAGGTTAGGTTAGACTAGGTTTGGTCAGGGTAGGTTAGGTTAGCTTAGGTTAGGTTAGGTTAGACTAGGTTTGGTTAGGCTAGGTTAGGTTAGGTTAGGCTAGGTTAGGCCACATTAGGTTAGGCTAGGTTAGGTTAGGTTTGACTAGGTTTGGTTGGGCTAGGTTAGACCACATTAGGTTAGTGCCACTTGCCAAATCTCGGTTGTTAATTTCCTGTGTATGGTCGTTGATGGCTGTAACATGTGCTGTAACTTCGTATAGTTCAGATATTTTCGACCTTGAGTTTGTGTTGTCACCATTCATGACCAGAAGTTATGGCAACTACTGATTGATGTTTCACATTTGAGGGAACTGATAGTTTGACGATGAAATCATTCACTTATGCTTACCTACCTACCTACCTACCTACCTACCTACCTACCTACCTACCTACCTACCCACCCATCTTCCTAACTACCTACCTACATATATACATACCTACCTACCTACCTACCTACCTACCTACCTACCTACCAACCCACACAGCAACCTACCTACCTACCTACCTACCTACCTACCTACCTACATACATACATACATACATACACACCAACCTACCTACCTACCAACCTACCTACCTACCTACCAACCCACATAGCAACCTACCTACCTACCCACCTACCCACCTACCTACCTACATACCAACCTACCTACCTACCTACATACCAACCTACCTACCTACCAACCCACATAGCAACCTACCTACCTACCTACCCACCTACCTACCTACCTAGCTACCTACCTACCTACCTACATATATACATACCAACCTACCTACCTACCCACCTACCTACCTATCTACCTACCAACCTACCTACCTACCCACCTACTTACCTACCAACCTTCCTACCTTCCTTCCTACCTACCTACCTACCCACCTACCTACCTATCTACCTACCAACCTACCTACCTACCAACATTCCTACCAACCTACCTACCTACCTGCCTACCAACCTTCCTACCTTCCTACCTACCCACCAACCAACCAACCAACCAACCTACCTATTTACCTACCTACCTACCTACGCTTGTAAGTAAGCCTGGGTGAGGCGTCCATGCCCTCTTATCACACCGAGGCATCCCGGTCCCCACGATCGATCTCTGGTCCCCATTAGGCTGTGTGTGTGTGGCGGGGGGGGAGTGGACGCTTGACCGACCAGCCTATGTCTTCGTGTGTGTGTGTGTGTGTGTGTGGCTAGTCACCAGGGCCGGGGCAAGTCAACGTTGCTAGCAGCAGACCACCACGCGCTCTACTGCGGGTGTTCACGTGAGCAAGTCCGCCTCCCTCCATTATTTTTTTTTTCTGATTAGAGTCTCCATCGTCTGCTGGGGCGGAGGCACATTCCTGCCCCCCCCCCCCCCGCCCCCCCAGTACCACTCACACTACCAACACGTTGCCCTGGAAAGGTCAAGAGTTCATTGACAACAGTTTCTTTCCCCTTCAATTACCTTCATGACATAAGACGTCATGAAATACCCCTTTTTGTGAGTAGGTTTTATGAGGAACGCATTGGTCCCACAATGCACTGGGATACGTAGATACCTTACGTGCCCCGTTTTCTTTGTCACGTTGCTCTATGAGTATACATGTGTATGAATGTGAATACCTACGTGGTTGAAGGTAATTGTATGGTACTGTGTGTGAGGGAGAGAGAGAGAGAGAGAGAGAGAGAGAGAGAGAGAGAGAGAGAGAGAGAGAGAGTGCGTGTATATGTGTGTGTGTGTGTGTGTGTGTGTGTGTGTGTGTGTGTGAGAGAGAGAGAGAGAGAGAGAGAGAGAGAGAGAGAGAGAGAGAGAGAGAGAGAGAGAGAGAGAGAGAGAGAGAGAGTGTGTGTGTGTGTGTGTGTGTCTGTGGCTATGATGTATCTGGCATCAGCGGGCAGCTGGTCTTCAGCATCAAGAGACCCTCTCTTCCATCCAGTCTCAGGTCACCCCTATCCCCGAGGCAGTAGCGGACGAAGCGAGGCGGCCGGACTGTCGAAGTTCTTGCCTTGTTTCCCCTGATGACTTCCCCGATCTCCTGCCGGACGGAGCGAGGCGGCCGACCTGTCACAGGGTTTTGCCTTGTTCCCCCTGGTTGCTTCCCCGATCTCCTGCCGGACGAAGCGAGGCAGCCGGATTGTCACAGGTTCTTGCCTTGTTCCCCCTTGTTGCTTCCCCGATCTCCTGCCGGACGAAGCGAGGCGGCCGGACTGTCACAGGGTCCTTGGTCAACCCCCGTCGCTCCCGCCCGGACACGAGAAACCTCATCTTGAAGGGGACACGACCCTTTAAGTTCCCCTGAGTTCCCAGCCCAACACTCCACGCTGGAGTTGTTATCCCGACGTTCGCTGTGGTTGTGATTGTGAGGAGACGTTATTATAAGCCCTTAACGACACCCATCTCGAATGACATTTGCATAGAAGAACAAAAACAGAAGATCAGCGGATCCAGGCGAAACAGATCAGAAAAACCAAAAAACCTCAATATAAATTGCATTTAACTTTATCATGTGACTAAGACGACGCAAATCATGTTCAGTCGTGGGCTTGAAGAGATGTGTTTCTCAGACATGTGTGTGTGTGGATTTGTTTTCAGCTCCTTCGTACTTGCAAATCATTCCATATTCTGAAGATCCTTCTGAGGGATTTAAATGTTCTTGGCTTCATTCGATGTAATACATTTTGATCAAGCTTCTGTCCTTTTACTATAGGTGACATCAGACTGATCTAAGCTTAGAGAGATGATGAAAGCTGTCAAAGCTTTTGATGGTTTAAAGTATCATCTCACCTCTCAACCTTCTCTGTCTCTCTCTTCGACGTTAGATCACTCCCGGTCATGTAGATGGCTCGAACTGGATTGGCGTCTCATTTTAGGTTCCCATCTTGGTAGCTCGCTGCTCTACTCTCTCTTGATTGTTTTCTCTTCCAAGTACCGTTGTGTGGCAGTGCCCACCATGACCCATATAAGAGGTGGCTGCTGCTCTGGGAGAGTCTAGAACTACAGTTACTGTCATCATCTCTATCAGGTGAAAACCACCAGCTCAAACAGCTGTTGTAAGATGAAGTGGCAATGTTATGTTCACCTTCCATATGCTGTGTGGGTTCATATTTGTGCCTTGTAGATTCCAGTAGCGATCTTGTGATCGAAGTTCTTGGTTTAACTAACATTCTTTCATTTTGGTTTGGACAATTCACCTTACTATCTCATCTCTTATCTTAGATAAGATTAGGAATTCGGGATATTGGTACTGTCCTCTAGCAGATAACCTTGTCATGGACCATCAGGTCTCCTGTTATCTGTCCTTACCATGTACTGTCCTATAGTAGTTCACCTCGTTAAGGACCATCAGTTCTTCTGTTATCTGTCATTCTTATGGGCTGTCGTCCAGTAGGTAACCTTGTCATTGACTCTCAGATCTCCCGATATGTCTCCTTCCCATGTTATCCCAGATGTTTCCCAGCGTTCCTGATCGAAAGAGAGGAATCATTAGTTAAATTATTCACATCCTAAGATCTTTTACTTTTCTTGGGGACGGAATCCCACACGAAAGTACCACATTTTCCTCGGTGCGTCCATGTCATCCGGCACTGCTGATCTGAAAACACCCTTTTTATAAACGAGAGGCAATCAGAATACTACTACGACACACATACGCCCTGTGGCATCATATGGTAGTTTATTTTCTCTAACATATATCATGAAGATGGATGTTTAAACTATAACTGAAGCTCGTCCTTTTAATGTAGTATTAGTCGCTGCATCCAAAAAAAAAAAAGAACTTCAATACTGTAGAAAGATTACGAAGATTGGTAGACGTGTATGTAAAGTCACCATACATACACACAAAGTCGTCCATCATCGAATGCTCTTTGTGAAGGCGACCCTTCCCCATGCCACAGTAACAAGATGGATCATTGACTTCAGTCTCGGTTTTAAAAAGGTCCTTTAGGACGGAAGTATTCTTCACGAGCCGAACGAAGATTTCTTCATGATCCAGGTACATTAGAGGTGGATGATACGAGTTCTCGAAACTGTGGGGGTGTCGGATCTGATATGGAAATGGCTTGAGTATCGTCCACACTCACCTTCGACAAGATGAGGTTCATCCAGGAACCTGAGGGCGAAAAGATCGACGCCAGGTGGTCGCCTCCAGTCGCCACCTGCATGGAGCTGTATGAGGCCCATCCAGTCCAACTCCCTTTTTCCCGGTTACCTGAAGGAGACGAGACCTGGATCCACCACTGGAACCACACCAGCTTCGAACTCCCTTTTCCCCGGTTACCTGAAGGAGACGAGACCTGGAGCCACCACTGGAACCACACCAGCTTCGACCTGGCATCCATGGTAACACCGGGCGGACCTGGACCTAACCAAGACCGGGACTGTCATGGCATTCATCTTCTGGGATGACAAAGCGATGATATTGACTGGCGATGTGACGCGTGAAGGAATGGTCACAGGAGACTGTCATGCTGGGTCTGACGGTCACAAGGGACTGTCATGCTGGGTCTGACGGTCACAGGAGACTGTCATGCTGGGTCTGACGGTCACAGGTGACTGTCATGCTGGTCCAATGGGCCTGGGTGCTCAATGTTGGTGTCTCTGGCTTCGTCTTATATGGGTCAGGGTTCGAAGCCCAGGGGCTCCGTCGTAGCCCCAAATGGTTGTATACTGTCGTGCTCAAGGGTCGAACCATTCAGAGGGTCGTACCGTCGTGCTCAAGGGCTGTACCGTTATCTTCAGAGGGTCGTACCCTCTTGCTCAAGGGCTGTACCGTCGACCGAGGCTAATTGACCTCCAACCCTCAGGTCTTGGGGGCCGACGGCAACATACGGTTCACGTCAGAGTAAAGGGCACAGGTCTATACAAGGAGAAGAAGAAGAAGAAGGGAAAAAAAAAGAATGCCCGTTTTCCTTTAAGTTGTTCTCCCTGAAGATAGCAAAATCGAATCTCTGGACTTTTGTGACGGATGAGAGAGAGAGAGAGAGAGAGAGAGAGAGAGAGAGAGAGAGAGAGAGAGAGAGAGAGAGAGCCATGTCCTCTCCTTTAGGTGCCCAAACTTCAAAGGCCCCAGATGTAGGTCCTTAATGACCCCTTCCCCCTAAGTCAACAAAGGTAACCAGTAAGATGGAGACTTGTGAAGCAGCTTCCTCATCAAGGAGCAGCCTCTCCCAGCTCCCCAAAGGCGGTCATTACACTTATTTTGAAACTGTTTATCATTTTGAAGGGAATTTGCAGGTGACGAGTTGTCGACCAAGTCTTATTTGCAGGAGACGAGCTGTCGACCAAGTCTCATTTGCAGGAAACGAGTTGTCGACCAAGTCTCATTTGCAGGAGACGAGCTGTCGACCAAGTCTCATTTGCAGGTGACGAGCTGTCGACCAAGTCTCATTTGCAGGTGACGAACTGTCGACCAAGTCTCATTTGCAGGAGACGAGCTGTCGACCAAGTCTCATTTGCAAGAGGCGAGCTGTCGACCAAGTCTTATTTGCAGGAGACGAGCTGTCGACCAAGTCTCATTTGCAGGAGACGAACTGTCGACCAAGTCTCATTTGCAGGAGACGAGCTGTCGACCAAGTCTTATTTGCAAGAGACGAGCTGTCGACCAAGTCTTATTTGCAAGAGACGAGCTGTCGACCAAGTCTTATTTGCAAGAGACGAGCTGTCGACCAGGTCTCATTTTCCTCACACAGTGGCAGGTCGACGTATGTGTGGCAAGCACTCGAACTCCTCCAATCTTTTACTGTTATGAAGCCATGAGGAGCCTCGCCTGGTGTACACAAATACATTGTTCTTGCTGCACAGTTGCACCGGCCCGTTCACAAACACACGACCCATGTATACCCCTTCTCATACACGGATGTCTTGTGTCTACATTACAAGGCTACATACAGATTACATACAGCCACCATGATATTTAGGCTCATTACAAGATATTTGTGCAATCCTCACATCTAGCGGTGCCCATGTTGGGGTTTTTTTTCCCCCCCTTTCTCTGTACAGGGTTATGACGTCATGAAACAAAACACACGCGAGCACACACACGCGCGCCTTCGAGGCGTTGCTTCAAGATGGTCACGTAACAGAGTTAGATCTGGCCTCAAGAATGTTCTGGATTTCATCTTGAGGAAGACAGAAGGGGTAGGGTGGTTGGTGGCGCTCACTTAACAAACAGGAAACGTGAAGTGGCAGAGACTATGATGGGGAAAGGGCCAAGTTGGAGGGGATTTATCACACGTCTTTGACACGAATCTTTTTTTGATGTTGTCTTTGTTATCAATTGAGGTTCTGATATGACGTAGTGGTCTTAATATCCCTTTGAGGTTATCGACCCCCAAGTTTTTTCGACCACACCTCCATTCGCCATTGTGCACTCTCGGGCGCGCAGGTGCGCACACACACACACACACACACACTCGTTATCATCATCCACCCACACCCCTCCACCCCTCCACCAGCACCGTTGAATCATTTCCTTCTCCAACGATGTCTTGTGGAACGCCTCTGAGGTTTCGGCTCACAGCCCCAAAAACCAGTCTTGTTCAGGGAGGCCGGGCTTCCAACTCTCGGCTTGTGTGTGTGTATATATATATGCCTTCGTCGAGGATTAGCCATTCAGATTGCAGTCACCGGCCCGATCCTCCAGGGGTGCTACCGCCAGGTTTAGAGAGACAGAGAAGACACACACAGAAACCCTCCCCTGAATCATGGTGAGTGTTGGCGTTTACCCCCTTTGCCCAAGACTGTGAGTGTGTGAGAGAGAGAGAGAGAGAGAGAGAGAGAGAGAGAGAGAGAGAGAGAGAGAGAGAGAGAGAGAGAGAGAGAGAGTTATACTGTGGTTCCGTGTCCTCCTCATTCTGTCCCTCTGTGTAGGACATTTCTGACTGTTGAAGCTTCTCACTGCCTTCATCAAGGCTCTCTCTCTCTCTCTCTCTCTCTCTCTCTCTCTCTCTCTCTCTCTCTCTCTCTCTCTCTCTCTCTCTCTCTCCCTCTCTCTCTCTCTCTATCTATCTATCTATCTATCTATCTATCTATCTTTCCTCCCTCCCCGGAGTAACCACCTCATTCATTTATTTTGAGACTTTCCTCTTTATCTCAATCCTTAATTCATCTTTTATCTTGAATGTTTGATAAGTCTGTACAGCACAGCCATCCCGATCGCTTATCAGTTGGTATCAGTTATCTAAGTATAGATCACACGACTTGTTAGAAACCTAGGCAGAAGGTTTCTCATGTAGAATTATATCTAGTTAGGTTTCTAACAAGTCTTATCCATCATTCTGTGATATCTGGTTTCCAGTGGTGAAGGGAGCTGGAAAGATTTCTTAAACTTTGGTAATAGAGAATTGATTAAGAGAATACATTCGCCATTTCCCGCTTTAGCAAGGTAGCGTTAAGAGCAGAGGATTGAGTTTTTAGAGGAAAGAGCCTCACTTGTCCCTCTTTCTCTATTCCTTCTCTTGGAAAATTAAAAAACGAAGAGATTATGGGTATATTTGAAGATACAGTAGTCCCAGCGATGTTGTATGGAAGTGAGGCATAGGCTATGGGTGAAGTTGTACGGAGGAGGGTGGATGTGTTGGAAATGAGATGTTTGAGGACAATATGTGGTGTGAGGTGGCTTGATCGAGTGGGTAATGAAAGGGTAAGAGAGATGTGTGGGTATTAAAAGAGTGTGGTTGAGAGAGAGCAGAAGAGGGTGTGCTGAAATGGTTTGGACACTTGGAGAGGATGAGTGAGGAAAGGTTGACAAAGAGGATATATGTGTCAGAAGTGGAGGGAGCGAGGAGAAGCGGGAGACCAAATTGGATGTGGAAGGATGCAAGTGGAAAAGATATTGAATGATCAAGGGCCTTAGCACGCAAGAGGATGAAAGTGCAAGGGACAAAGTGAATCAGAACGATATGGTATACAGGGGTCGACGTGTGTCAATGGGCTGAAGTAGAACATGTGAAGTGGCCAGGGTAAACCATGGAAAGGCGTGGTTGTGGATAGGGAGCTGTGGTTTCGGTGCATGACACACGACAGCTAGAGACTGAGTGCGAGGAAGGTGTCTTTTCTTCGTCTGTTACCTGGCGGGACCTCGCTCACGCGAGAAACGGCGATCAAGGTCGAGAGAGTCTTATGTACTGACCCAGTGATCGTGAACCGCTGTACACTGACATCATATATGTATGTATATATCCCTTCGTTTCCAGCTGGTCTTAGCCCGTTGCCTGCTCGTGGTGGGAGTGTTGGTAGCTGCCTCCGTGGCCGTCCCCGTGCCCCGCGCCAGCACTTTCCTCTCCCCCGACATCACGGAGCAGGTCCAACCAGTTGGACCTCAGCAGATCAGCGTAGAGGTTCCCGGAGGACCAGTGAGTGTGGAGGCTGTCGGAGCGGCAGGACCCCAGCCTATCAGCTTGGAGACTGGCGGCCCCGGAGGTCAGCAACAGAGCATAGAAGTTGTGTTGCCTGGTGGTGGCGTTGGCGGTGAGGCCGCCCCTCCATCCTCATACCCAGGAGCTCCCGTGCAGCAGCCCCAGCCCCATGCTGGCTAAGGGCACCTGGTCGCCTCCTCCTCCTCCTCCTCTCCAGTGGTAGGAAAGGGCGATGGGTGGTAGTGCTTCCTCCTCCTCCTCCTCATCCTCCTCCTGACGGGGGTCAGAGACATGCCAGAGAAGAGGTTCGCCAAGGTGAAGGAGAGGAGGAGGAGGAGGAGGAGGAAGAAGAAGAAGACAGGAGATGGAGGGTTGAGGAAGGTCCCTACAGGAGCCCAGCCAGCACCACACCTGCTAAAGTCATCCACACACTCTACCCCGCACTCTGCCCTTCACCTGTTATGACCACACACTCTACCCCACACTCAGCCCTTCTCCTGTTATGACCACACACTCTACCCCGCACTCTGCCCTTCTCCTGTTATGATCACACACTCTACCCCGCACTCAGCCCTTCTTATGTTATGACCACACACTCTACCCCGCACTCTGGCCTTCTGTTATGACCACACACTCTACCCCACATTCAGCCCTTCTCCTGTTATGACCACACACTCTACCCCGCACTCTGCCTTCATGTCTTATGTTCACACACTCTGCTCTCACTCAGCCTTCACTTCTTGAGTTCAAGCTTATGATTCGAAATCTTCAATGCCCAGATAATACCGATTAAGACCTAAAAAAACATCAAACTTTTTCAAATAAAAAAGTTACATATGATGAGGCCTTCTGTATCTGGCTAACCCATGTTGGAAATGTAACTCTTGTATGTTGTATTGGTTATAATAAATGATTAAAGATAATGAGGATTTTCCTTTATTGTTGTTGATACCTTAACATACCCAGACCTCGAATGACGACATGGTCTGTGTACGGTTGTATTCTTCTGTATTACCTTTGTATTCCTGTATTATGTAATTCAGCAGAGAAGGGAATTCATTCAGTCTGTACCAGCGATCAAGACGCGATGTTAGATGAACGGCTTGGTACACAGGCAGTCTAAGGTCGCACACTCAGCGCCCTTCATCACTTGTGATTGTGAGGTCTTCCACAACCTGGACACATGGAGCAGACCTGGATACATGAAGCAGACCTGGGTACATGAAGCAGACCTGGACACATGGAGCAGACCTCGACACATGGAGCAGACCTGGACACATGGAGCAGACCTGGATGCATGGAGCAGACCTGGATACATGAAACAGACCTGGGTACATTGAGCAGACCTGGACACATGGAGCAGACCTCGACACATGGAACAGACCTGGACACATGAAGCAGACCTGGACACATGGAGCAGACCTGGACACATGAAACAGACCTGGACACATGGAGCAGACCTGGACACATGGAGCAGACCTGGACACATGAAACAGACCTGGACACATGGAGCAGACCTGGACACATGGAACAGACCTGGACACATGAAGCAGACCTGGATACATGGAACATACCTGGACACATGGAGCAGACCTGGGCACATGAAGCACACCTGGACACATGGAGCAGACCTGGACACATGGAGCAGACCTGGACACATGAAGCAGACCTGGACACATGAAGCACACCTGGACACATGGAACAGCCTTGGGCAGATGAAGCAGCCTTGGACACATGAAACACCCTTGGACACATGAAACAGACCTGGACACATGAAGCAGACCTACACACATGAAGTAGACCTGGACACATGGAGCAGACCTGGACACATGGAGCAGACATGGACACATGGAGCAGACCTGGACACATGGAGCAGACCTGGACACACGAAGCAGACCTGGACACACGAAGCAGACCTGGACACATGAAGCAGCCTTAGACACATGAAACAGCCTTGAACGCATGAAGCAGCCTTGGACACATGAAACACCCTTGGACACATGAAGTAGCCTTGTACACATGAAGCAGCCTTGGGCACATGAAACAGCCTTGGACACATGAAGCAGCCTTGAACACATGAAGCAGACCTGGACACAGGATGTATTCTTGGACACATGAAGCAGCCTTGACCATGGACACATGAAACAGCTTTGGACACATGAAGCAGCCTTGGACACATAAAACAGCCTTGGATGCATGAAGCAGCCTTGGACACATGAAGCACCCTTGGACACATGAAACAATCCTGGACACATAAAGTAGCCTTGTACACATGAAGCAGCCTTGGACACATGAAATACCCTTAGGACACATGAAACAGACCTGGAAACATGAAGTAGCCTTGTACACATGAAGCAGCCTTGGACGTGTGAAGCAGCCTTGGACACATGAAACAGCCTGGGACACATGAAACAGCCTTGGACACATGAATCAGCCTTGGACAATGAAACAGCCTTGGACACATGAAACAGCCTTGGACGCACGAAACAACATTGGACACATGAAACAGCCTTGGACACATGAAACAGCCTTGGATACATGAAACAGCCTTGGACACATAAAGCAACCTTGGACACATGAAACAGCCTTGGATACATGAAACAGCCTTGGACGCATGAAACAGCTTTGGACGCATGAAATGGCCTTGGACACATGAAGCAGCATTGGACACATGAAACAGCCTTGGACGCATGAAACTGCCTTGGACGCGTGAAACAGCCTTGGACATATAAAACAGCTTTGGACACATGAAGCAGCCTTGGACATATGAAACAGCCTTGGACGCATGAAACAGCCTTGGACACATGAAACAGCCTTGAACACATGAAACACCCTTGGACACATAAAACAGCCTTGGACACATGAAACAGCCTTGAACACATGAAACAGCCTTGGACATGTGAAACAGCCTTTGACACATGAAACAGACCTGGACTCATGAAACAGCCTTGGACACATGAAACAGCCTTGGACATATGAAACAGCCTTGGATATATGAAAGACCTGGACACGTGAAACAGCCTTGACACACGAAATAGACCAGTCCCAATCTTTATTATCATCAACCAAAAGCAGCTCGGATAACCTCTGTCTTAATTTGACCCCTACTACCTTTTTTTTATCCCCCAACCTGACCAAGTTCTAGCTACCTCTTCAGCCGATGGCACCAATCTCTTCATCAGTATAGCTTCCCTCTACGACCCATACGTTGGGTAATTCCACATCTCATCCTCTTCCTCCCTCGCTGAGCCCATGTCCTCACCTTTACCTACCCTTACGTAAGAGTTCCTGGTCACCTTCTCAGATACGTGTGGATAGGGTGTGTGGCCACCAAATGTCCAATGTACCTCCTTAGACGGCGCCGTGCCTTGCTCGTCTATCCTGTCGCAGATGGAAACCCTCACACTTGGAGGCTTTCCTTGCTCTAGACCATTTGCAAAGTGAGGTGACCTTTTTTTTTTTAAACCATCGCCCATCACTCTCACCACTTAATGCTGTTTCCAAAGTCTGCAAAATGCCCTTAATTCGTACTTACACATTTACTGTTTATTTCCTCTTCTTTCGCATCACCACCACTACAGCCTATACAGCTTTGCATACCTCTGAACCTTAGCTAAAGGTCATGTTGGTCTTGCATGATGTCCTGTGTGTGTGTCTGTGTGTCTGTGTGTGTGTAACAGTTGCAAGATGTCCCCGGCCTGCTCAGTAATAGTGACAGTTGCCAGATATCCTCGGCTGGCTCATCACGGGTGATACAGTTGCCAGGTGTCCCCGGCTGGCTCGGTACCATTGACTTGGCAGAAATTGTGTTCGCAACTTTATACAAAAAATGAAAATTTTCGAAGGATATGAAGATGTTAGAACCAAAGTCAGTACATTTTTGTTCTCATTTATTAAAGTCGATCTATGATGCGATTACACCATCAACAATACGAACCCAGGGTCGGAGGTCGGCCTTATGAGTTTCTCTTCATAAAGATATATGTTCTTAAGGTTGTACTCGGTAGATCTGGACATGGAAGATCTCGAATCATAAGCTTGTACTCGAGACGTGAAGGCAGAGTGCGCGGGAGAGTGTGTGTGAACATAACAGGTGAAGGGCAGAGTGCGGGATCTTTCCCCAACTCTGGATCACTTGTCACTCTTCCACCAGCTTGGCGAACCTCTTCTCTGGCTTGTCTCTGACCCCGTCACCCGTCACCCCTCACCCAAAGTGTGGGTTAGGCTGTGTCTTACGTCCCGCATGCCTGGGAGCTGACACAGGCGGTGCGAAAGGACCGTGGCTGCCGTGGGGAAGTCCTGGACGGCCAACCTCAAGACTCACTTGTTGAGCACCGAATATACCAGGTTGTCCAACCTCCAGGCTAATGGCCTGACCGCCAGTGCCGCCAATTTCCAAACTAAACGGTTGGATGTTGCCCTGGGTATTGACCTGCCTCACTAAGGTATCAATCTTGGCCTGGAGAACAGAAGAGGCGTGAGGAGTGTGACTGCGCTGGCTTCCCGGACCACTTGACTGCCTCAGTAAGGCTTCAATGTCGGACCGGAGACGCGCCGCGGCATGGTGTCCCTGGCCACCTCCATGCAACTGGCCACCTGGTCCTGCTCCTTGGCCGTGGGGGACAACGGCAGCCGTAGTGGTCATGGCCATCATCGCCACCACCACCACCAGCAGCGTCGCCGTCAGCTCTTCACGTGATAGGAACGACTGTAAACAAGGAGACGTATTAGTGAAGAAATTCCCACCACAACAATACATGTCAACAGTAAACACTCGGTGACAACAACATGTACACCAACAACGACCAGCGTCGTCGCTATACGATCCCATGGACCCAGTAAGTCACAGATAAATGCTCCTGGTGGAGGAGGAGGAGGTCGAGGAGAAGGAGGAGGAGGAGGTCGAGAATGAGGAGGTCGAGGAGAAGGAGGAGGAGGAGGTCGAGAAGGAGGAGGTCGAGGAGGAGGAGGAAGTCTGCCTGCCTCTCAGCAGCATCCACAGTGTTGACCACACAACACTTACCATCATGCTCCTGCAGGAGGCGTGTGTGTGTGTGTTCCTGGAGGAGCGGGTGATGACTGGGGTCTGGCTGGTTAGTGCCAGCCAGGGTATATATACATACACAGACGTGAACAAGAAGAGGCACTGAACACGACACCAAAAAAAAGAAATATATATATATATATATATCCTTGAATGACTTTGATTACAAAACACACCGCCGCTGACGCAAGTCATCTCAAGGAACTTCTCTTTATGACGATGGATTGTGACATTTCCTATCATCCACAGGTGGCGAAGCGGATCATCAGCATTGCTTCTTAGGTGAGCATGGCATAAGTTGAGGTTAGGTAGTCCAACATGATTATGTATCCCCACCCACTCCCCACACTTCCCCCACACTACCCCAAGGCTGGCTACCGTCCCTCCCTCCCTCCCTGCCAGCGTACCTGTGGATATCCTGCTTAGCAAGATGAGCAAGTCCTGCGTGGATGATGATGGCACCTTGGTCGAACAGTGTGCGCGGGGGTCCATGTCTGCTCTCTCTCTCTCTCTCTCTCTCTCTCTCTCTCTCTCTCTCTCTCTCTCTCTCTCTCTCTCTCTCTCTCTCTCTCTAGGTACTGTGAAGACTAGACACCACCTCACTTGGACCTTAGGGGTCTGCGTGGTCTGTGTACCTATGGAAGTCTCTGTGTCTCTGTCTCTCTCTGTCTCTGTCTCTGGTGAGGAAGAATTGGGTATCGAGGTCTCTTCGTTGTATATCAACTGACTGTTATATTTCTCTCTTGTATCTCCCCTGATGATGTGATTATTACACGAAAGTGCACTTGGGAACTTATCGTGTTTCATTTTCCCCCGTTGTTTAGCGTACAGGACGAACGTTGCGTATAATATGAAGTTCCACTATATGACGACATTGTGGGGGGGTCGACCCACTCCCACATAGACCCTGCCCACAGCGGCTAGGTGTTGGTGGGAGCCTCCCCCACATGATGATAATAACTGTTTCAAATAGGCATCACAGCTGAACCCACGAAGGCCTGATTGGTCGTCCATGGTGCTCGTTTGGTTGATGACCTTCGGAAATCATGGTGTAAGACTCTACGAAATGACGTCATTCCATCGCGCTTTCGGAAATCATGGTGTAAGACTCTACGAAATGACGTCATTCCATCGCGCTTTGTCCTGCGTACCGTCCACGGTGAAATGACAGCTCAGTGCTTCATCCCTGTCGAGACACTGGTGTTTGGAGATGGGAAGAAGGACTGTAGCAGTGATTAAGAGACCTGTGGGTTAACACGAGTGCCGGGGAAAGAGTTTGAGACAAGGGAAAGAAGAAGGAAAAAAGAAGAAAAAGAAGAGAATTCCCAGGATTTGAAGCAAGGCCGTCTATACACGAGCAGTAGTAATCTGGCTAACAATGGTTGACATGATCACTTCACCCGTGTTGGGTAATACGTGTCACGTCCCACCTTTGAGGCTATGGAAGCTGATGTGCCCGTGTGAACACGGAGGGAGAGGGAGTGTGTGTGTGTGTGTGTGTGTGTGTGTGTGTGTGTGTGTGTGTCCAGATGGGTTACTGATCCATTCTTTCAGTCTCATATTCATCGTGTGGATTGTGGTGGCAGGTTGTGATGGGTCCTCCACAGGTCAGTGGGAACACCTCGGGAGGCAAGATGGCTAGGTTAAGGCTAGCGACATGAGAGAGATGTGTCATGAGGATCTCCGTGGTTCGAATCCTCTTTCCAGGCAGGAAGCAACCGCTGAGGGCCATAGCGAAGGTAAACGTGAGTCCTTTGTCACAGTCCTTGCGCCCATCTTTGCTCAATGGGAGTGAAAGTCGATGGAAATAGTGAAAGTTTAGCTGATAAGTGGAGTCGTAGGGGACCACCGCCTCTCATCCTGTCTTCCGTTCTTTGGCACTTCTAAAGGACACCCAATCGACCCCCCCCCTTGGAACGTTAAAGACTACACACACCTGGAAGACTACATTCCTCTGTCTATCGCTGATATATATCCTCCTTCTCCCCGCAACCCCATCCTCCTTTCCAGTGCTTTAAGCGAAGGAAGCTGTCCACAGGCGCTGGGATGCACGCGAGGGATCTCGTTTCAAAAGAAAGAGAACCAGTGATTCACACCCCTCAAGGTTCTTTATCACGAGAAGGGAAGTGTGTAGATGTAGGGCCTTACGGTGCTCAGCCAGGTGTCCAGGCATCCAAGAACCAGATGGTCATCTCGTGGTGAGGGACAATGGTTGGGTATGGATACCTTGGAAGTGGGGCCAGAGACGTGGGGTCTTCCACCTGCGGGTCCCTCCAGCTCCGTCCATCTCAGGCTGACCAAAAAGCATTGTTGGTGATTTGGGACGAGAGAAATACGATGGGACTGGCTGTTGGTCGTGTCCCACAGATGGGACTGGTGGTTGGTCATGTCCCACAGATGGGACTGGTTGTTGGTCGTGTCCCACAGACGGATAAGACCCAGCCCTAGGACCCTTTTTGACGGGGCTCCTCCAGCTTCGAGGCAGCGCTACAATAAGTAGCAGGAAAAATAATGGTTTCTAAGCAAGTACTCCTTCGTCATCAGCTGACGCGGATTCATCCTTGCTGAAAGTGACTTCCCTGAGGAAACGTAAGCAGGTGGGAGAGTCCGGTAACACCATTGTGTGTATATATGTATATATATATATATATATATATATATATATATATATATATATATATATATATATATATATATATATATATATATACGTGCAGTGACTCAATTCTCACCAGAGTGGAGTCAGTCACTAGAATCAGTCAAGGTCATCTCGCTTCCGTCACTTCTTCCTGCTCACGTCGGTGTATATATAAAGCCTAAGTTGATCACACATTAGCCAGACCCCAGTCATCACCCGCTCCTCCAGGAACACACACACACACGCGCCTCCTGCAGGAGCATGATGGTGAGTGTTGTGTGGTCAACACTGTGGATGCTGCTGAGAAGGTGGCAGACTTCCTCCTCCTCCTCCTCCTCGATCTCCTCCTTCTCGACCTCCTCCTCCTCCTCCTCCTCCTCGACCTCCTCCTCCTCCTCGACCTCCTCCTCCTCGACCTCCTCCTCCTCCTCCTCCTCGACCTCCTCCTCCTCCTCCACCAGGAGCATTTATCTGTGACTTACTGGGTCCATGGGATCGTATAGCGACGACGCTGGTCGTTGTTGGTGTACATGTTGTTGTCACCGAGTGTTTACTGTTGACATGTATTGTTGTCGTGGGAATTTCTTCACTCATATACGTCTCCTTGTTTACAGTCGTTCCTATCACGTGAAGAGCTGACGGCGACGCTGCTGGTGGTGGTGGCGATGATGGCCATGACCACTACGGCTGCCGTTGTCCCCCACGGCCAAGGAAGTGTGCCTGGCCAACCTGCTCCTCCAGTGCCCCAGCCAAGCACCCAGTCTGTGACGCAGGCAGATCCTCCAGGAGTCTCTGATGGTCTCCTTCAGGTTGGCCTCTCGGGACCAGATGTCTTCCCAGTTCAACAGACCAACGTTCCACCAGCGAGTCTACCATCTCCCGAAGGAGGTTTTCGCGCCGTCCCTCAGACCAGTAGCTTCCACGAGCAACAGGTGTCTCCCGAAGGAGGTTTCCGCGCCATCCCTCAGGCCAGTAGCTTCCACGAGCAACAGGTGTCTCCCGAAGGAGGTTTTCGCGCCGTCCCTCAAGCCAGTAGCTTCCACGAGCAACAGGTGTCTCCCGAAGGAGGTTTTCGCGCCGTCCCTCAGACCAGTAGCTTCCACGCGCAACAGGTGTCTCCGAAGGAGGTTTTCGCGCCGTCCCTCAGGCCAGTAGCTTCCACGAGCAACAGGCAGCGGCTGCACGTCTCCAGGCCGAAATTCAGTCCTTGCTGAGGGAGGCAAGTGGCCAAGGATCCTTGCTGGGTCAGACCCAAGGAGGTTTCCAAGGGCCTCGCGCCTCTCCTGTTCTCCAGGAGAGGATCGACTCCTTAGTCAATCAGGCAGCGTCCCAGGGGCTTGTAGGGCTGATCAGCCTCGAGGTTGGTGTGCCTGGCGTCCAAGGGGGACTTAACCCAGTCAGCCTCGAGGTTGGCGCGCCAGGTGTCCAAGGGGGACTTAACCCAGTCAGCCTCGAGGTTGGCGCGCCTGGTGTCCAAGGTGGACTTAACCCAGTCAGCCTCGAGGTTGGCTCGCCAGGTGTCCAAGGTGGACTTAACCCAGTCAGCCTCGAGGTTGGCGCGCCTGGTGTCCAAGGTGGACTTAACCCAGTCAGCCTCGAGGTTGGCTCGCCTGGCGCTCAAGTTCCTCAGCAGCAGAGCCTGGAGGTTACCGCTGGCGGGGTGGTGCACGGTCGTCATGCACTGAGCATCGAGGTTTTCCAACCCGGGTTTCAACAGTTCCAACCTCAGCCCTTGAACCGGGGCGCTCCTGCCACCAGTCCTGTGCAACTTGGTCGAGGGGGAAGTTCTCAGCCCATGAACTTTGCGCCTTCCGCTACGGGACCTGTCCAGCCCCAGGTCAGTGAAGTGGGAGGTGTTCAGCCCCTGTACCCAGGAGCGCGCGCTACGGGGTCTGTTCAGCCCCAGGTCAGTGAAGTGGGAGGTGGTCAGCAAGGGTAGTCATGTAGCTGCTTCTGCTGGGCCTGACGTCAGCACTGTCTGCTGAGTGATGGACCTGGAGTCTATGGGTAAATGAGAGGGGAGAGCCCGGGTGACGGGGTCAGAGACAAGCCAGAGAAGAGGGGAGCCAAGCTTGGTGGGGGGGGGGGGTAGGGGGGTGATCCAGAGTTGGGGAAGGTCCCACACTCTACCCTTCACCTGTTATGACCACACACTCAACCCACACTCTGTCCTTCACCTGTGATGACCACACACTCTACCCACACTCTGTCCTTCACCTGTGATGACCACACACTTTACCCTTCACCTGTTATGACCACACACTCAACCCACACTCTGTCCTTCACCTGTGATGACCACACACTCTACCCACACTCTGTCCTTCACCTGTGATGACCACACACTCTACCCACACTCTGTCCTTCACCTGTGATGACCACACACTCAACCCACACTCTGTCCTTCACCTGTGATGACCACACACTCTACCCACACTCTGTCCTTCACCTGTGATGACCACACACTCAACCCACACTCTGTCCTTCACCTGTGATGACCACACACTCTACCCACACTCTGTCCTTCACCTGTGATGACCACACACTCAACCCACACTCTGTCCTTCACCTGTGATGACCACACACTCTACCCACACTCTGTCCTTCACCTGTGATGACCACACACTCTACCCACACTCTGTCCTTCACCTGTAACACCGGCCATTTACGTGTCTCAGTTGAATTCCACGTTATACACAAAGATATCCACAACGAGACACACTGGCCTCCGAACCTGGCTTGTTATCGTACAAAAATGAACCTCTGTATTATATATTTCTTTAATAAATGATAAGAAAAAGATGACTTTGGTGATGATATCCAAATATATCCACAATGTATTTCATACATGTTATTTCAACACACACACACACACACACACACACAGACACACACTGCACCATTCCCTCCACCGCCACCTCCTGCTGTGAGATCCCTCTTCCCCAGGTTGAAGTGTGGTACCTCAGCCACATCAGGAACCCGTCCAAACTTGAAACACACCACAGCAGCCACAGGTTCCCTTCCGCCCACGGTGAATATCTTAAAGCAACTTACGTCTATAAAGACGAAGTAACCCATTCATAGCGTTGTTCTGTACCTGACAATATTACCTTTATTATGGGGTGGCGCGTCTTGATCATCACAATTTTACTGACCTTTTTCCAGGTTTAGATGTAAGATTCCAATGTCTGTTTCAGAGATGTGGAGCATCATACTCAGCTCTGGTAACGCTGAGTACACTGAGGGAGGTAGGGGGGGGGGGGAGATATAAATGGCCTTCGTTATTCCTTAACAACGTTTAGTGGGAAGTGTGTGACCTGAGTTGACTTGTTCGTTATCTGGCCTTTGTTCTTATCACAACGTCCAGTTATAACTACCAGTGTAGAAGGAGAGAGAGAGAGAGAGAGAGAGAGAGAGAGAGAGAGAGAAACAGCACGCCATTGTGAGGTGTTTTGATCATTCTAAGACCATATGTACACGTTGCCATTGCAGACGACGTCTACATATGGGCCTGGGGAATCGAATGGTACGGTGGGAAGACCAATGATTAAACCAAGTTCTATTATGTAGTTAGGGAACACTTTCAACGCTATTATGTCAATGTCAAAGTTATAATTAAACTTAACTCCTCCAGATTTAAGTTTAACCCTCCATTACTAAGTCCATATGTATATATATATATATATATATATATATATATATATATATATATATATATATATATATATATATATGCAGGAACCGTACTTTGTACAGAGATCTCAGCACTCACGAACATAATAGTACTATGCCAATTTATTATAGTTTCCCCATAAATCAGATTTAACTGATGACGTAATGTAGGTTTTCTTTAATGGCCAAAGGAAACGTAAACAGACACCTCGTGACATCCACTTGACGACCAAGATCGGGGGACGTGACGAGTAATATCGCTTGCCATCGGAGGCCCTTCGTTGTGTGGAACATATAGACAGTGTCCAGTTCGTATAGTGAATTCATGGCAGTGATATAGCGGTATATATCGACGTGTATAGTGATGACATTACTGAACTACGAGTGTGTTATATGACTGTCAAAAGTTCTCCCTCCCACGTCTGGATCTGCTTCAAGTTCTGGGCCAGTTAATCAAGTGCGGGGCGCGACCAGGAAGCCCACACGGAGACTGAGAGTTGGGACGAAGTTGTCGGAGTGGAACTAAACAGCGACGTGAGGGGGCGACCAGGCCTGGCGGACGGGTGCGTGTGTGTGTGTGGCTGAACATCACAACCAGCGAAGTCGAGCCTGCGCTGCGCAGGTGACGAGTGTGTGGAGGTAAGACACAAGGAGGAGGAGGAGGAGGTGGGTGTTCCTGGGTGGCTGAATATACACACTTTGTAGGTGTAACAGGTGTCGGGAGATCATGATCAGGTGAGGGTGTAACAGGTGTCAAGAGGTCATGGGTAGGTGTAATACACAGGGAGTGAGGAGGGTGTATGTGGGAGGTGTGATTAGGGTTTCTCTCCACACGACACCCGACGGGGCATTTGCATGGTGAGGTGGCTCGATAGGGAGGCATTGCGCCCTGCATGAACCACCTGGATTCGGAACTGTCTATTGCACGCTGCATGAACCACCTGGATTCGAAACTGTCTATTGAGGCCTCGAGCGAAGCTTCGGAGAGAGAGCGAGCGAGGCCCCACGTGGAGACATCAGTTCATCCCTCCGTCATGGTCTCGGGGCCTCGGTCAGGCTCGAACCAGCTTCGAGTGAATTTATGTATATGTATGAAAGAACTCTGGTGTGACTCAGGACCTTTCTAAAGACTCCTGCGCTACTTCCAGTAGCAGGGATATGTAAGCTCCTTTGGACTGATCATTTGAGCAGCTGGGGGAGTGTGTGGGTTGAAGCTATTGTTCGTTCGTTCTGAAACATCCGTCTCGCTCAGGCTTTGGGAAAGGCAAGTGAATATTTTTTTTTTTTTTTTAGTTATTAGGACATTTAAAAGACAGTTTTTTTTTCCTCTCGTTTATTTAACTGAATATATCGAGTAAGGGCGCTATAAAGCCTCGTTTAAATTCATTTACTCTCCGAGTGTAACGTGACTCGTTTAAATTCATTTACTCTGCGAGTGTAACGTGACTCGTTTAAATTCATTTACTCTGCGAGTGTAGCGTTTGGTTATACCACTGTGCAAACTCGTAGAACTTTCTTGTCCGAAAAGACCCCTTGGCCTTACCCTGCTGATGATTGTAGCGCAGCCTTCGTTCTGCAGGAGCCCCTGTGGTTAGGTTCCTAGGTTTATGTGATAATAATGATAATAATAATAATAATGATAATAATAATAAGATGAAGAAGAAGTTGTGGAGGTGAAGCTGGTGGAGTAAGCAGTATCCAACATACACGAGGTTATTTGTTATTCATAACAGGTGAAGAACAGAGTGTGTGGTCATAACAGGTGAAGTACAGAGTGTGTGGTCATAACAGGTGAAGTACAGAGTGTGTGCTCATAACAGGTGAAGTACAGAGTGTGTGGTCATAACAGGTGAAGGGTAGAGTGTGTGGTCATAACAGGTGAAGGGTAGAGTGTGGGTAGAGTGTGTGGTCATAACAGGTGAAGGGCAGAGAGTGGGACCTTCCCCAACTCTGGGTCACCCCCCTCCCAACCCCCCACCAAGCTTGGCTTGTCTCTGACCCCGTCACCCGGGCTCTCCCCTCTCATTTACCCATAGACTCCAGGTCCATCACTCAGCAGACAGTGCTGACGTCAGGCCCAGCAGAAGGAGCTACATGACTACCCTTGCTGACCACCTCCCACTTCACTGACCTGGGGCTGAATAGGCCCCGTAGCACGCGCTCCTGGGTACAGGGGGCTGAACACCTTCTTCATGACCAAACTGGGGCTGAACAGGCCCCGTAGCACGCGCTCCTGGGTACAGGGGCTGAACACCTTCCTCATGACCAAACTGGGGCTGAACAGGCCCCGTAGCGCGCGCTCCTGGGTACAGGGGCTGAGGCGCGAAGACACCGGGGCTGAAATGATGAACAGCTGGGGTGACTATTCCCGCGTCGTCGATCGGCCCATGATGACCCTGGACCCCATAGGGAGCAACCCCGATGCTGATTGGCTGAGGACCAAAAGCGCCATAGGGACCAACCTCGATGCTGATTGGCTGAGGACCGAAGGCGCCCTGGACGCCAAGTTCGATGCTGACGGGCTGGACGCGCACGCCGGCCCCTCCCTGCCTCACCAGAGACCCGACTGTGGTCTGGAGGAATGGAGAGGCGTGAGGCCCACGGAAGACCTCCTGTAGGGGACCCAGGGCAACCTCCTCCCTCACGAAGGAGTCTTGGTCGGCCGGGAGACGCGGAGACCCGTGGTGCCCCTGGGAGAAGGCCCCATGAGTGGGGACCCGGAGACCTCCATGAGCCCTTGCCTCATCCAATGGTTCATTGTCGGCCCCAGGAGGAGGAGAGGAGACATGGTCTCCACGATGACCCTGGATATCTCCATGGCCACCTCCTCCTCTCTCCTTCCCCGACTCCGTGTTGGTCTGGGGGAGAGAGGAGGAGGAGGAGGAGGAGGCAAGGAAGGCCTCATGGAAGCCATCGGGAGAGAGACCATGGAATCCCCCTTCAGGATCAGTCCGCCTCAGCGACGGGGTGCTCGGCTGGGACAGAGGGGAGGAATGTCCCTCCTGCAGACCACCGCTGAACTGGTCCAGCCCACTTTGAGCTGATCCTCGGTCGTGGGGAAGCTTGGCCGCTCTCGTGGTGGTGGCCAGCCATCACCAGCAGCGTCGCCGTCAGTTTAGATCGTGATCTGAACGACTGTAGGTAGACAAGAGAGGGAGGGAGGAGAGTGGATGAGTGACACTTGAAATCTTCTCTGTTGATAAACACAGAAGCAGCAAGTCTCAGTACCCAGATCCTTGCAGACATCACACCATACCTTTCCAGTTGCAACGCGGGACCTTTCTACACCACACACACACACACACACACACACACACACACACACACACACACACACACACACACACAATATTACTAAACAAAGCCGGACATCATCTCTCTCTGTCTCCTTTTACTCAGCATCCACAGTCGTGACCAACATGATCAAAGTACTCACCATGCTTAGAGGAAGGATGTGTGTCTGTGTACGTGTGTCTGTGTGACTGGTGTCTGGCTGGGGAGTGACTAACTCCAGGCTTTATATATATATATATACTCCAACACCCAACCCAGGATGAAATGACGGAATAAAAAAGAAGAAAAAAACAAACAAGAGACGTCCCTGACTGGCTCCATGTGTGTGACAATGAGTGTCACCTGCTTCACATCGTCCACACGTGAGTGAACGCCTGCTTCATCAACCCTACCTCGGCTTCGAGCGAACATGAGACAGTGTCAGGCCTGAGGAAGCACCGCTGGTTTGACCCCAACGTCAAATTGTGGCGAAGTTTGTTCGAGTCGAAGATATGGTTCGTGGATGATGGCACACTAGGCCCCACTGTAGCTTCCTCTGTCTCCTCGCCCCACTGTAGCTTCCTCTGTCTCCTCGCCCCACTGTAGCTTCCTCTGTCTCCTCGCCCCACTGTAGCTTCCTCTGTCTCCTCGCCCCACTGTAGCTTCCTCTGTCTCCTCGCCCCACTGTAGCTTCCTCTGTCTCCTCGCCCCACTGTAGCTTCCTCTGTCTCCTCTCTCTCTCTCTTCCCTCTGGTGAGACAGCTCAGGGAATCAGAGCGTCTTTCTCTTAACTGTTGTTTTAAGTGCGAGATCACCAGCTCTTAGAGATTGATGGACTTATTTTTCCTCGTTGTTGTTATGTATCAAATATCAGCTCTTTTTATGAGGCAACAGAGTGCTCTATGCGTCCTAGGGTTTCAGGACTCTCTCTCTCTCTCTCTCTCTCTCTCTCTCTCTCTCTCTCTCTCTCTCTCTCTCTCTCTCTCTCTCTCACACCGTCATCTGAAACGTTGGAAGATTTGAGATGGATAGCAGATAGATGGCCGGGGGGTAGGTTCCTATCCACAGCAGCAGTTGGGGGAGGGGTGTGTAGGGAGGAGTGTGTGTGTGTGGAGCTGACCTTAACAGGTGTTTCGTGTGGCCTTTACCACTCACGTCACTGACTGACTCAACCATCATGACGAGGCGTTGAAGTCTGCCTTTAAAAGTTGACCCTGAGGACATCCTGTCACACAAAATTAACCCCGGGTGGGATCTGCGTTTTGCCCCCCCTCTACAGTTCGCTATTCCATACCCCCTTAGTCTTCCTCTCAGCCAGTGGTAAACTGCTCTATATATACTATGCTGCTAAAAGTCCCTACGAAGCTCTTTGCAAGACCTGACCCCCTCACCTCAGTACCCAAGGCTTGAGGGTAAGGTGTGGAGACACCTCGGTCTGCACGCCCTCCTCCGTGTGACCCAGAGGCACGGTAGGTGGACCAGACGCGTCGTGGGAAGACGACCTCAATTAAAACCTACAGGAGATCCTTCTCGCTGTATCCTCCTCCTCCTCCTTCGTCGCCGTCCTAAACTCTTCCCTCGGCACTCGCCCTAACCCACAAAGTCTTTGTGATGTCATCTTCGTAACCTTTCCCTTTCCCCTCGCCTTATCTGAGTGCCAGTCTATCTGGCTGATCAGTGTGTGTGTGTGTGTGTGTGTGTGTGTGCGTGTGTGTGTGTGTGTGTGTGTGTGAGTGTGTGTGTGTGTGTGTGTGTGTGTGTGTGTGTGTCCTCCTTGATCTGGGTTGTCAGCTCTGCTGGAGGGGCACGTCAGGCGAAGGAATGTCAGCGTCATTGTTTTCGATAGTCTTGCCTCTGTCAGTCGTGATGGTTCTGTCTCGCAGCCAATCAGCATCGACGTTGATCCCGAATGTATGAGAGTTATCAGCCAATCAGGAAGGGTTTTCATCCGTCATCCAACTCCAGTGTTTTTTTTGGACCTCGGGTTGGTCCTGTGTGTGTGTGTGTGTGTGTTGGCTCTCGACCCATATACCCAGGGGGAGCTCCTCTCTCTCTCTCTCTCTCTCTCTCTCTCTCTCTCTCTCTCTCTCTCTCTCTCTCTCTCTCTCTCTCTCTCTCTCTCTCTCTCTCACACTCACTCTGGGCTGCTGTGAGACCTGCCACCAGCGTGTCGGTCAGCCTCACGCAAGCACGGGGGGTTCGGATCCCGGGGTGATGGGGTTACAGACACCAAGGCCACTGAGGGAGAGGTTCACCAAGGTTGGTAAAGGGGAGTGAGGAGAGGTGGTGGTGTGGGGTTGGGGGTTTGACAGGCGATCGAGAGAACTGGGAAGATCCCGAGGCTCCACACCTTGCGACAGGAGCCCAGTACCGCCACACCGAGGCTCCACACCTTGCGACAGGAGCCCAGTACCGCCACACCGAGGCTCCACACCTTGTGACAGGAGCCCAGTACCGCCACACCGAGGCTCCACACCTTGCGACAGGAGCCCAGTACCGCCACACCGAGACTCCACACCTTGCGACAGGAGCCCAGTACCGCCACACCGAGGCTCCACACCTTGCGACAGGAGCCCAGTACCGCCACACCGAGGCTCCACACCTTGTGACAGGAGCCTAGTACCGCCACACCGAGGCTCCACACCTTGTGACAGGAGCCTAGTACCGCCACACCGAGGCTCCACACCTTGTGACAGGAGCCTAGTACCGCCACACCGAGGCTCCACACCTTGTGACAGGAGCCTAGTACCGCCACACCGAGGCTCCACACCTTGCGACACACCGCACCGAGGCTCCACACCTTAGAGCCTAGTACCAGCCACACCGGAGCCCAGACCTCGAACCGACTACCGAGAGCTCACACCTTGCTGACAGGAGCCCAGTACCGCCACACCCGAGGCCACCACACCTTGCGACAGAGCCCATGCCACCACACCGAGTCTCCCCCCGCCCAATACCGCCACACCGAGGCTCCACACCTTGCGACAGGAGCCCAGTACCGCCACACCGAGGCTCCACACTTGCTGACAGGAGCCCAGTACCGCCACACCGAGGCTCCACACCTTGCGACAGGAGCCCAATACCGCCACACCGAGGCTCCACACCTTGCGACAGGAGCCCAGTACCGCCACACCGAGGCTCCACACCTTGCGACACACCGAGAGGCTCCACACATTGCGACAGGAGCCCAGTACCGCCACACCGAGGCTCCACACCTTGTGACAGGAGCCCAGTACCGCCACACCGAGGCTCCACACCTTGCGACAGGAGCCCAGTACCGCCACACCGAGGCTCCACACCTTGTGACAGGAGCCCAGTACCGCCACACCGAGGCTCCACACCTTGCGACAGGAGCCCAGTACCGCCACACCGAGGCTCCACACCTTGCGACAGGAGCCCAGTACCGCCACACCGAGGCTCCACACCTTGTGACAGGAGCCCAGTACCGCCACACCGAGGCTCCACACCTTGTGACAGGAGCCCAGTGCCACCACACCGAGGCTCCACACATTGCGACAGGAGCCCAGTACCGCCACACCGAGGCTCCACACATTGCGACACACCGAGAGGCTCCACACATTGCGACAGGAGCCCAGTGCCACCACATCGAGGCTCCACACCTTGCGACAGGAGGCCCAGTACCGCCACACCGAGGCTCCACACCTTGTGACAGGAGGCCAGTACCGCCACATCGAGGCTCCACACCTTGGGCTCACATGTAAGACTTTGAGACATAGGAAGGCAATACATATTCTTATGTTGAGGGGTTTAGGGTGCCATCCTACGTGGGTTAGGTGTTGGTTAGAGAGCTGGCTGGATGGATAGGTAGGTCAGGGACTCTCGTAGGCTAGTGGATGACCTGACCTCTTCCTCCTGTGACCCTTGTGGGTGATTATGTGACCCCCCCAATCTTCGCTCAGCCATGGGCAGATCACCATGTAAGGCCGCGAGGTGTGTATGGCTGCGTAGCATCGTACAGACGCTGGTGCTGGCCACACCAGGCCATTAATGTTGGCCACACCGGACGCTTGCATTGGCCACACCAGACCATTAATGTTGGCCACACCAGGACACTTGTTTTGGCCACACCAGGCCATTTATGTTGGCCACACCAGGACGCTTATGTTGGCCACACCAGGACACTTGTTTTGGCCACACCAGGTCATTGATGTTGGCCACACCAGGTCATTGATGTTGGCCACACCAGGTCATTGATGTTGGCCACATCCAGGACGCTTATGTTGGCCACACCAGGCCATTGATGTTGGCCACACCGGGCGCTTGTATTGGCCACACCAGGCCATTGATGTTGGCCACATCAGGGCGCTTGTGTTGGCCACACCAGGCCATTGATGTTGGCCACACCAGGCCATTGATGTTGGCCACACCAGGGCGCTTGTGTTGGCCACACCAGGCTATTGATGTTGGCCACACCAGGACACTTGTTTTGGCCACACCAGGGCATTTATGTTGGCCACACCAGGACGCTTGTGTTGGCCACACCATGCTATTGATGTTGGCCACACCAGGCCATTGATGTTGGTCTCACCAGGACACTTGTGTTGGCCACACCAGACCATTAACGTTGGCCACACCAGGCCAGTGATGTTGGCCACACCAGGACGCTCGTGTTGGCCATACTAGGCCATCAATGTTGGCCACACCAGACCATTAATGTTGGCCACACCAAGACGTTCGTGTGGCCAGCGTCATCAAGGTACACTTGACCCAGACATTAAATGTCACCAGTTTTCTTTCGAGTCATGTACCTCACTACCGGACTTGATCAGGGTCGTGGCTGGCTGAGGCCCTGAGAGGTCGCTTCTGCCCTGAGAGGTCGCTGGTGCCCTGAGCTGAGACCCTTAGAGGTCGCTAGTGCCCTGAGATGAGGTCCTGAAAGGTCGCTGGTGCCCTGAGGTGAGGTCCTGAGAGGTCGCTGGTGCCCTGAGCTGAGGTCCTGAGAGGTCGCTGGTGCCCTGAGCTGAGACCCTGAGAGGTCGCTTCTGCCCTGAGCTGAGGCCCTGAGAGGTCGCTTCTACCCTGAACTGAGACCCTGAGAGGTCGCTGGTGCCCTGAGCTGACACCCTGAGAGGTCGCTTCTACCCTGAGCCGGGGCCCTGAGAGGTCGCTAGTGCCCTGAGCTGAGGCCCTGAGAGGTCGCTAGTGCTCTGAACTGAGGCCCTGAGAGGCCGCTGGTGACGTGAGCTGAGACCCTGAGAGGTCGCTAGTGCCCTGAACTGAGGCGCTGGGAGGACAGTGGATCTCCACCACCCGTGTCTACTACCACAGTGGATCTCCACCACCCGTGTCTACTACCACAGTGGATCTCCACCACCCGTGTCTACTACCACAGTGGATCTCCACCACCCGTGTCTACTACCACAGTGGATCTCCACCACCCGTGTCTACTGCCACAGTGGGTCTCCACCACCCGTGTCTACTACCACAGTGGATCTCCACCACCCGTGTCTACTACCACAGTGGGTCTCCACCACCCGTGTCTACTGCCACAGTGTGTCTCCACCACCCACTGTGGAGATGAGCACGTGTCAGCAGTGGTCATGGGCCCTGAGCGTCCCCCTGCGTCTAGTGATATGGTGTTTACCACAACAATCATGACGTCAGAACCCGGACGAATTCTTTATTTTGCCGACATTGTCCACAAGATGTGTTGTGGCTCTCTATGTTGTGGCGATGTTGCCACTGGGGTTATAGTGTTCGTAAATGTTGTTCTCTCTCTGTCCAATAAGGTTGTGTGTGTGTGTGTGTGTGTGTGTGTGTGTGTGTGTGTGTGTGTGTGTGTAGCATTTGATATGTGTACACGTGTATGTGTTATGGTTCATGTGTACATATGGAGGAAAGGGAGGGGGGGGGGGGGGGGGGCACACACACTCGTGGGGTCCTGGCCAGCAAGACCTGATCCATTCTTGTCACGTAATTTAATTTTTCTTAAACTCTTCATTTTCTTAAACTCTTCATTTGTGGTCGTAATTCCTTCCTCATCTTTCCCTTTATTGATCGTGGGGTTTTCCCCCTAGGGTTGTCTCCTTACCTTCTTTCCCTCCATTCCCGGTAGCGCGCATCTTCTTGCATCCTTTCTCTCGTCCTTCTCTTGCTCCTGGCATCTCCTCCCTCACATGTAAACATTCTTGACCCCTTTGTGTGTACCTCTGTAACGCCACTTTGGTTCCTGTGTTTCCTGCATCTTCACGTGTGTTTCGTCCCTCACCCACACCTCCCGGGGCTCAACCATTCCATCTCCCTCAGTCCCCCAGATCTTCCAGCTGGTCCATCCTTCACTACACTCAGGTTACAGCTCTCACAAACTGTAATCCAGTATAGCATTGTTCTGTACCCAGGTTATGTATGGAACCTGGTCTTCCGGTCTCTTGTATTTCAAGTAAACACATTCAGGTCTCCAACTCTGGGTCGACCATCTGGTCTCGTAAGCTCTTCCTGTTCTTGCTACATAGACCATCTCACATACCTGTTGGCCAACCCGTCTCTCTCTCTCTCTCTCTCTCTCTCTCTCTCTCTCTCTCTCTCTCTCTCTCTCTCTCTCTCTCTCTCTCTCTCTCTCTCTCATCATCTCCTGCCATCCCCCCATCCTACTGGGAAAACCACATGTCATTTAACAACATCCCAGTACAAAGTGTAGTCTCCATTGTGTGTGTATGATGGCCAGTTGTACTCGCTCGTCCACTCGACCCTCAAGTTCCTCCTCCCCCAGCGAACCATCAACATTTCTGGACATGATCTTCAGCAGTGAACTTCCTTCTTTTGTGAAGTCTGCCTTTGTTACGTGCGCTGGATGGGAGACTGACCCTTGTGTGAGGGCCGAGATAAGTGTGTGTGTGTGTGTGTGTGTGTGTTGGTGCACATGATGGCAGCCTATTCGTTTCTTCGTGTGGAATGTGAGTACGTGTGTTTGTATATGTATATTACTTAAGGATATATCTATACCTACTTCTGGTTGAGAGAGAACATAAGTACTGAGCCAAAGAACATTGATAATAACAGTTCTTTAGTCTCTGAAGAACATCAAAATGTTCACTGTACATTTCGTGCCTTAACCTCTTCACTATAAGCCATTGTACAAACTCACCATCTTGATCTTGGGAAGTAAATAACACAGAATAATATGAAGTCAAGATTTATTATGATATCTCCATGATGGAAGGGAAGGTGGCTGGCTAACATGTTTAGCGGTTCTCTAGTCCATGATGGAAGGGAAGGTAGGTGGCTGACATGTTTAGCGGTTCGCTGGTCCTTCTGTGTTGATGTAGAGTCGACTCCCGGTGTCGTGTGTTGCCCACCAGCAGCAGCTGGTCATCAGCCATAGTAAGTTCTCTCTAGACTGTACACTCCGTAGCCCCTGGGATCCACTACCTCCAGGCTATACCCGCCATAGTGGCCTGGGTACCTGCGTCCGTGGGCCAGGCCCTGCAGGACAGGGTTGGCCCTCGGGGGTCCGTGGTGGTAATAGCCGCCCCTCTGAGCCATCACGGACGACAGCGCCACCACCAAGAGCTGCACCAGCAACAACACCAGCGGCCCGGAGCGGAAGCAGGAGCCCTGAGGTCAGGTCAAAGGTCATCAGTTCCACCCACCCATCCTCCTAACTTGATTTGGTCAGACATCAATATCTAATGTTCCCCTTTGATCCAACTTTGATTTTGATGATCAATTTGAAATGGTATTTTGATCTAGATGGTAACGAAGGAGGAGGAGGAGGAGGAGGAAGAGGAGGAGGAGGAGGAGGAGGAGGAGAAGGAGAAGGAGAAGGAGGAGGAGGAGGAGGAGGAGGAGAAGGAGGAGGAGGAGGGGTGAGTGAGTGATACGAATTGTGGAAATGTTGAGGAAAGGAAGTTTGGGTGAAGCTTACCTTCCAGGATCAGCTGGAAGGTAAGGTGAGGTGGCTGTGGTCGGGGCTGTTGTGGGTCCCAGGTGCCACATTGAGGCTGTCTTGCTGGAGGCCGCCAGGGCAGTGTGTGGTGCGTCATCATGTGAAGGGAGAGGTACAGGGTGGTGCAATGAAGATATTAAAAGGAAGTTGGTGGAGGAAAAGAAGGAAATCGTGAAGCTGTTAGTAATGACTAGAAGACAAAGAATGTTGGATACAAATCCCTGAATGAAAGACCAAAAATGATGATATTGATCAAGCCAGAGAACATTTTGGAAGAAAATAAACTAAGATTTTAAAATGGAACAGCAAACTGTCTTGGAAGGGGATGAGAATATGCAGAAGAGAGAGATGTATGTGTCAGGAGTGAAGGTGTAGTAGACAAGTCTGGGAATACGTTGGTAACAGATGATGATGTTTGTAAGAGATGGAAAGAATGAGTGAAAGATCTGGTTGAAGAGAACGGCGGAAGTGACTTGACCATTGGTACAACTGTAATAGAAGTGTGTACAAGAGAGGAACAGCAGACAGGACTCACCATATTTCAGGGGGAGGTTGTTTCGGCTGGATCGTCAAGAACCAACTGTTGTGTGCTGGCTGGTGGCTGGACATTATATATATAGAGAGAGAGAGAGGCGCCACACACTGAGGCCAACACGAGTTTTTGGACAGGTAGGAGGGGACTGAGAACGGGGATTTCCTCTGACGCAAATCTGTCATCTTTTCTTTCCAAACAGAAATGCATTTACTGTCTCTTTTGAGACTTTCTGACGGTCATGGGATGGGGGATCTCCCTCTTCCTGGGTACAAAGCAACTTTGAAAAATTTAGAATCCCTTCAAATTTCTCATCAAAGACAACGTTTCCTGTGTTTTTGACATTTCGTCCCCAGGAGCTATGTCACCTCTGGCCTTGGCATGTTCCCCCGCTCTCCTCTCTCGCCGGTATTCAACCTCAGGGAACCAAAAAGGAAAAAAAATAAAACACGGTGTTAAAAAAAAACGTTGAGTTAGCATTGTCATAATAGTCACCATCCGTTATATTTTGCAACGACCAACCTTGGTTCAGGATCCGATACTCCTAGGTTTCCAGACTTTGGCTGCTGGGCGACTCGACCAGCTCACCCCAAAGCCTCACTAGGTCCGAAGGTGGAAGGCGTTTCCCAGCACTGGTCGATAGGGACCAGTTCATCATCATCGTACCTGGACACTGGGTCCAGACCTGGTTGAAGAGGACGACCAGTTCATCATTCTCCTACCTGGACACTGGGTCCAGACCTGGTCGAAGAGGACGACCAGTTCATCATTATCCTACCTTGGCACTGGGTCCAGACCTGGTCGAAGAGGACGACCACTTCATCATTACCCTACCTGGACACTGGGCCCAGACCTGGTTGAAGAGGACGACCAGTTCATCATTATCCTACCTGGACACTGGGTCCAGACCTGGTTGAAGAGGACGACCAGTTCACAGGTGCAGGGGTAGAGAGGGTGGGGTCTGGCCAGCACCAAGTGTGAAGCAGACGACCTGTCAATATATGTAAGATGAAGATAATGTTTACTGAGGGAGAGACATACGTGTGTGTGTGTGTGTGTGTGTGTGTGTGTGTGTGTGTGTTACCCATCCTATCCCAACAGCTGATTGGTCTGTGGTGATGGACAATGAAATGTCCTTGTTGTTGGGAAGGTATTATATGATTAAGGGACATTTAAAAAGGCCTCCTCAAGCAAGAAGTTCTCAGACTTAACATATTTAACTTTATGGTGTTAACACTGACTCTCTCGCGCGTGTGTGTGTGTGTGGGGGGGGGGGGGGGGGGAAGATAAAGGGAAATAAAACGATAGATGATGAAAACAATGAAATGAGTGATCCTATTGGGTCTGGTCAACGTTGTTTACATCAACACACTGTGTGGGGGGAGGGAAACAGCCAGTGACGTCATGTAATCAGGATAACAATTGTCAATGATTGGATGAGCGAGTAGATTGTACTCTATCGTCAGACTGCACTCAAAAACCATGTATGGGGGGGGGGGGAGTGCCTAACCCATAACATTATCTTGGCCCCATATCCTGATAACTGTGTCCATGATTTTCATCCTTATGAGCAGGTTTCATTATTTCCCACCCTAATTATCTAAAGAGCTGGGTGTCGTAAGACCCATGTGTGTGTGTATGTATCCCTGGCTATGTCACTGGGGGTATCTGTGGTGCATTGCAGGGGGCCACAGTGTTGCATGCAGCTGTGCTACACTCAGGGGACACACGTGTTTCGTGCAGCTGTGCTACACTGCAGGAAACAAAGGTGTTCCATGCAGCTCTGCTACTCTGCAGGGGGCACAGGTGTTGCATGCAGCTGTGCTACATTGCAGTGGACACAGATATCCCATTGCAGCTGTGCTACACTGCAGGTGCCACAGGTGTTCCATGGATCTCTGCTACACTGTAGGGGACACAGGTGTTCCGTACAGCTGTGCTACACTGCAGGGGACACAGGTGTTCCATGGATCTCTGCTACACTGCAGGGGACACAGGTGTTGCATGCAGCTGTGCTACACTGCAGGGGACACAGGTGTTCCGTACACCTGTGCTACACTGCAGGGGACATAGGTGTTCCATGGAACTGTGCTACACTGCAGGGGACACAGGTGTTCCATGCAGCTGTGCTACACTGCAGTGGTCACAGTTCCATGCAGCTGTGTTACACTGCAGGGGACATAAGTGTTGCATGCAGCTGTGCTACACTGCAGGGGACATAAGTGTTGCATGCAGCTGTGCTACACTGCAGGGGACATAGGTGTTCCATGCAGCTGTGCATGGCCATCATGCTGTCCCCCCACCACCACATGGCCATTATGCTGTCCCTCCACCACCACGTGGCCACCATGCTGCCCCCCACCACCACGTGGCCACCATGCTGTCCCTCCACCACCACGTGGCCACCATGCTGTCCCCCACCACCACGTGGCCACCATGCTGTCCCCCACCACCACGTGGCCACCATGCTGTCCCCCACCACCACGTGGCCATCATGCTGTCCGCCCCTACCACCACGTGGCCATCATGCTGTCCCCCACCACCACGTGGCCATCATGCTGTCCGCCCCTACCACCACGTGGCCATCATGCTGTCCCCCACCACCACGTGGCCATCATGCTGTCCCCCACCACCACGTGGCCATCATGGTGTCCCCCCACCACCACGTGGCCATCATGGTGTCCCCCACCACCACGTGGCCATCATGCTGTCCCCCACCACCACGTGGCCATCATGGTGTCCCCCCACCACCACGTGGCCATCATGGTGTCCCCCCACCACCACGTGGCCATCATGGTGTCCCCCACCACCACGTGGCCATCATGCTGTCCCCCACCACCACGTGGCCATCATGGTGTCCGCCCCTACCACCACGTGGCCATCATGGTGTCCCCCACCACCACGTGGCCATCATGCTGTCCCCCACCACCACGTGGCCATCATGGTGTCCCCCACCACCACGTGGCCATCATGAAGTCCCCCCACCACCACGTGGCCATCATGCTGTCCCCCACCACCACGTGGCCATCATGCTGTCCCCCACCACCACGTGGCCATCATGCTGTCCCCCACCACCACGTGGCCATCATGGTGTCCGCCCCTACCACCACGTGGCCATCATGCTGTCCCCCCACCACCACGTGGCCATCATGGTGTCCCCCCACCACCACGTGGCCATCATGCTGTCCCCCACCACCACGTGGCCATCATGCTGTCCCCCACCACCACGTGGCCATCATGCTGTCCCCCACCACCACGTGGCCATCATGGTGTCCGCCCCTACCACCACGTGGCCATCATGCTGTCCCCCCACCACCACGTGGCCATCATGCTGTCCCCCACCACCACGTGGCCATCATGCTGTCCCCCCCCACCACCACGTGGCCATCATGCTGTCCGCCCCTACCACCACGTGGCCATCATGCTGTCCCCCACCACCATGTGGCCATCATGCTGTCCCCCCCCACCACGTGGCCACCATGCTGTCCCCCACCACCACGTGGCCATCATGCTGTCCCCCCCCACCACGTGGCCATCACATGGTGGACTTGATGACCCAGATCACCACGTGCACCGTACACATCCTGAGGACACTGTACACAAGCACAAGGCCTGGTCACGTGAACGACCACGTGGTGTACACGTGTGTACACATCCTTCTGGAGGTCTTGATCACGTGTACACCTGGTGGCCGTGACGTATGTGTACACCAAGCTCTGTAACACATGTACTCCATAGTGTACAACCCCCTCCACCCCCTCCCCCCTCCCCCACCCCCAGAGATTTGATACGTGCTCATAAACACGTGTTCAGCCCGTCTGTTGAACCTTACCTGTAGCACGTAGGCAGATGACCACGTGTATCCAGGGCCAGGCAGTGTGGGGAGCAGGTGTGTTAAGCAAGACGAAAGAAAGAAAACGTTCCCACCCCCACACCCACCACACCACACCCCCACACACCAACCCACACCCCCACACCCACCACACCCCCACACACCCACACCCCCCACACACCCCACACACCCACACCACCCACACACCAACCCACACCCCCACACACCCACACCCCCACACACCCACACCCCCACACACCAACCCACACCCCCACACACCCCACACACCCACACCACCCACACACCAACCCACACCCCCACACCACCCCCCACACCCACCCACACCCCACACACCCCAACCCACACCCCCACACACCCACACCCCCACACACCCCACACCCCCCACACCCCACACCAACCCACACCCCCACACACCCCACACACCCACACCCCCACACACCAACCCACACCCCCACACACCCCCACACACCCACACCCCCACACACCAACCCCACACCCCCACACACCCCACACACCCACACCCCCCACACACCAACCCACACCCCCACACACCCCACACACCCACACCCCCCACACACCAACCCACACCCCCACACCCCACACACCCACACCCCCACACACCAACCCACACCCCCACACACCCCACACACCCACACCCCCACACACCAACCCACACCCCCACACACCCCACACACCCACACCCCCACACACCAACCCACACCCCCACACACCCCACACACCCACACCCCCACACACCAACCCACACCCCCACACACCCCACACACCCACACCCCCCACACACCAACCCACACCCCCACACACCCCACACACCCACACCCCCACACACCAACCCACACCCCCACACACCCCACACACCCACACCCCCACACACCAACCCACACCCCCACACACCCCACACACCCACACCCCCACACACCAACCCACACCCCCACACACCCCACACACCCACACCCCCACACACCAACCCACACCCCCACACACCCCACACACCCACACCCCCCACACACCAACCCACACCCCCACACACCCCACACACCCACACCCCCCACACACCAACCCACACCCCCACACACCCCACACACCCACACCCCCACACACAACCCACACCCCCACACACCCCACACACCCACACCCCCCACACACCAACCCACACCCCCACACACCCACACACCCACACCCCCCACACACCAACCCACACCCCCACACACCCCACACACCCACCACCCCCCACACACCAACCCACACCCCCACACACCCCACACACCCACACCCCCCACACACCAACCCACACCCCCACACACCCCACACACCCACACCCCCCACACACCAACCCACACCCCCACACACCCCACACACCCACACCCCCCACACACCAACCCACACCCCCACACACCCCACACACCCACACCCCCACACACCAACCCACACCCCCACACACCCCACACACCCACACCCCCACACACCAACCCACACCCCCACACACCCCACACACCCACACCCCCACACACCAACCCACACCCCCACACACCCCACACACCCCACACCCCCACACACCAACCCACACCCCCACACACCCCACACACCCACACCCCCCACACACCAACCCACACCCCCACACACCCCACACACCCACACCCCCACACACCAACCCACACCCCCACACACCCCACACACCCACACCCCCACACACCAACCCACACCCCCACACACCCCACACACCCACACCCCTCACACACCAACCCACACCCCCACACACCCCACACACCCACACCCCCACACACCAACCCACACCCCCACACCCACACGCCACACCCTCAACACCAACCACACCCCCACACACCCCACACACCCACACCCCTCACACACCAACCCACACCCCCACACACCCACACACCCACACCCCCACACACCAACCCACACCCCCCACACACCCCACACACCCACACCCCCACACACCAACCCACACCCCCACACACCCCACACACCCACACCCCTCACACACCAACCCACACCCCCACACACCCCACACACCCACACCCCCCACACACCAACCCACACCCCCACACACCCCACACACCCACACCCCCCACACACCAACCCACACCCCCACACACCCCACACACCCACACCCCCCCCACACCTGTGGACCCCCCCCCAGCCACGGTAAATACCCCCCCTCCATGCCCCTCCCCCCTCTCCTTCCCCCCTCCCCTCCCCTCCCCTCCCCTCCCTCATGTGCTCTGCAGTTTATACCATTCCCGAGTTTCGTCTGGGGGGGGAGGGGAAAGGGGGAAAGGGTAGGGGGAATGGGAAGGAAGGGGAGTGAGGGGGGTGGTAGTGGTGATGGCGCTCCCTGTAAGTGATGGGAAACGTTTACCTCGGTGGGTAACCTTAAAGATTCAAGCTATTGGTTTACAGTCAAGCGTGCGTGCGGGCGTGCGTGCGTGCGTGCGTGCGTGCGTGCGTGCGTGCGTGCGGGCGTGCGTGCGTGCGTGCGTGCGGGCGTGCGGGCGGGGTCTGGCCAAGCCACAGCAAGTTGTTAAAACGAAGTGGGTGGATGTTTATTATTATTATTATTATTATTATTATTATTATTATTATTATTATTATTATTATTATTATTTATTATTATTATTATTATTATTAACAAAGGAACACTGGATCGTTTTCTTTGGCCCAGCCCCGCCCCCCTCTACCAGGTCCAGAGATGTGTTGAACGTAGCAAAGTTACAATCACTGATTATTACGATTGTGTCCAACTTATTCGTTGTGTGAATCACTTGAGAAAATTGGTATTGACGTCACTGGCTGTTTCCCTCCCCCCCACACAGTGTATTGATGTAAACAACGTTGACCAGACCCAATAGGATCACTCATTTCATTGTTTTCATCATCTATCGTTTTATTTCCCTTTATCTTCCCCCCACACACACACACACACGCGCGTGAGAGAGTCAGTGTTAACACCATAAAGTTAAATATGTTAAGTCTGAGAACTTCTTGCTTGAGGAGGCCTTTTTAAATGTCCCTTAATCATATAATACCTTCCCAACAACAAGGACATTTCATTGTCCAATCACCACAGACCAATCAGCTGTTGGGATAGGATGGGTAACACACACACACACACACACACACACACACACACACACACATGTCTCTCCCTCAGTAAACATTATCTTCATCTTACATATATTGGCAGGTCGTCTACCTCACACTTGGTGCTGGCCAGACCCCACCCTCTCTACCCCTGGACCTGTGAACTGGTCGTCCTCTTCAACCAGGTCTGGACCCAGTGTCCAGGTAGGATAATGATGAACTGGTCGTCCTCTTCAACCAGGTCTGGACCCAGTGTCCAGGTAGGATAATGATGAACTGGTCGTCCTCTTCAACCAGGTCTGGACCCAGTGTCCAGGTAGGGTGATGATGAACTGGTCGTCCTCTTCAACCAGGTCTGCTGTGTTGTGGGTCGACAGCCAAGGCTAGTCGTTGCAAAGCGTAACGGATAGTGGCTACGACAGAGTTGATTTATTTTCTTAATACATATATATATAACCTTTCCACGTGAAGGTGGACGCTTGCATGTGTGGCGGTGCCGGGGTGTGTGTAACAAGGACAGAATGATATAATAGCAATAGGAAGGTGTGTGCCAAAGAACATAATAGTGTTGCCTTAAAGGAAGATCATATTTTTTTTCTCCAAATTTCATTCTCCAGATCATATCTATCTCTTACGTCATCCCAACCCACAGTCTGAAAAGAGACAGTAAATGCATTTCTGTTTAGGAAGAAAAGATGAGAGATGTGCGTCAGAGGAAATCCCCGTTCTCAGTCCCCTCCTACCTGTCCAAAAACTCGTGTTGGCCTCAGTGTGTGGCGCCTCTCTCTCTCTCTGTATATATATATAATGTCCAGCCACCAGCCAGCACACAACAGTTGGTTCTTGACGATCCAGCAGAAACAACCTCCCCCTGAAATATGGTGAGTCCTGTCTGCTGTTCCTCTCTTGTACACACTTCTATTACAGTTGTACCAATGGTCAAGTCACTTCCGCCGTTCTCTTCAACCAGATCTTTCAATCATTCTTTCCATCTCTTACAAACATCATCATCTGTTACCAACATATTCCCAGACTTGTCTACTACACCTTCACTCCTGCCACATGCATCTCTCTCTTCTGCATATTCTCATCCCCTTCCAAGACAGTTTGCTGTTCCATTTTAAAGTCTTAGTTCATTTTCTTCAGAAATGTTCTCTGGCTTGATGAATATCATCATTTTTGGTCTTTCATTCAGGGATTTGTATCCAACATTCTTTGTCTTCTAGTCATTACTAACAGCTTCACGATTTCCTTCTTTTCCTCCACCAACTTCCTTTTAATATCTTCATTCCACCACCCTGTACCTCTCCCTCCACATGATGACGCACCACACACTGCCCTGGCGGCCTCCAGCAAGACAGCCTCAATGTGGCACCTGGGACCTACAACAGCCCCGACCACAGCCACCTCACCTTACCTTCCAGCTGATCCTGGAAGGTAAGCTTCACCCACACTTCCTTTCCTCAACATTTCCACAATTCGTATCACTCACTCACTCACTCTTCCTCCTCCTCCTCCTCCCCTCCTCCTCCTCCTCCGCCTCCTCTCCTCTCCTCCTCCTTCGTTACCATCTAGATCAAAATACCATTTCAAATTGATGATCAAAATCAAAGTTGGATCAAAGGGGAACATTAGATATTGATGTCTGACCAAGTCAAGTTAGGAGGATGGGTCATATGATATGGTGGATGGGTGGAACTGATGACCTTTGACCTGACCTCAGGGCTCCTGCTTCCGCTCCGGGCCGCTGGTGTTGTTGCTGGTGCAGCTCTTGGTGGTGGCGCTGCCGTCCGTGATGGCTCAGAGGGGCGGCTATTACCACCACGGACCCCCGAGGGCCAACCCTGTCCTGCAGGGCCTGGCCCACGGACGCAGGTACCCAGGCCACTATGGCGGGTATAGCCTGGAGGTAGTGGATCCCAGGGGCTACGGAGTGTACAGTCTAGAGAGAACTTACTATGGCTGATGACCAGCTGCTGCTGCTGGTGGGCAACACACGACACCGGGAGTCGACTCTACATCAACACAGAAGGACCAGCGAACCGCTAAACATGTCAGCCACCTACCTTCCCTTCCATCATGGACCAGAGAACCGCTAAACATGTCAGCCAGCCACCTTCCCTTCCATCATGGAGATATCATAATAAATCTTGACTTCATATTATTCTGTGTTATTTACTTCCCAAGATCAAGATGGTGAGTTTGTACAATGGCTTATAGTGAAGAGGTTAAGGCACGAAATGTACAGTGAACATTTTGATGTTCTTCAGAGACTAAAGAACGAGGCTACAAATGTCAGGGGAGGGAGGGAGGAGGAAAGGTTTAATAGGAATAGATCAAAGGTGACTTGAACCTTCCATCTTGTAAAGGGTAATTAGACACTTTGATATAGATTTCATTTCTCTTCTGGAGAAGCTGGTGAATCCAAGTGGGATCATGTGGGTCCATTCTCTTTGTTGTCCCCCTTTTGATGTTGCGTTCCTCAATCCCTTCCTCAGGCCACGGAGTCCTGAGCTGTAAGGCCAGTTCCTCTCCGTACCTGTAGGCGTGGCAGAGGCCACACGTCATCAGTAGGACCTGAAGGCGTGGCAGGGGGCACACGTCACCAGTAGGACCTTCTGAAGGCGTGGCAGGGGACCACACGTCATCAGTAGGACCTCCTGAAGGCGTGGCAAGGGACACACGTCACCGGTAGGACCTCCTGAAGGCGTGGCAGGGGACCACACGTCACCAGTAGGACCTCCTGAAGGCGTGGCAGAGGCCAAGACCTCACCAGTAGAAGCTCCTCTCAAGACTTGCGTCCCCGAAGCCCTCGTCACCATCGACCTCGAGGCTGTAGGAGAGAGGGCGTCCCGCGTAGCTCCCGTAGGGGAGGCCCCCCAGCCTCCCTGTGCTGCCGAAGGTGCCTTGCAGGAAGGCCTCGGGACGCCGGTAGCTGTCGCGGTTCATGCTGTATCCCAGAAGACGTCCGTAACCACGGACGGGTGCGGCCATGGCCAAGGACGTGAACACCATCATGGTTGTAAGGAGCGCCACCCAGCGTCCGTGGACACGTACTGGTTTCATCCCCTGTGTCGCAAAGGAACAAATGTTACGACTAGTTTACCAAGGATGTATTAGTGCCCGTCACACACACACACACACACGTCACACACACACACACGCACACACTATTGATGAAGAGAAGACAGAAACATATTATCATATTTTGACTAAGTTCACTTGTTCGTTTTAGAGATAACTTTCTTTTTTTTGAAGTAGAAATCAAACGTCAAGCAAAGATATTCAGAGGTGAAATGATGCATACACCACCTCGAGAATACAGTATGTGCGTGTGTGTGTGTGTGTGTGTGTGTGTGTGTGTGTGTGTGTGTATACCTACCTATACATGTGGCACGACATGTATCGTGGAGACGATCCACCTCATCATCAGGGATTAAACAAAGTTATTTAAATCCCTCCACACCTTATGGGTCAGGAGGCCTTAGCACACCTACATCTTCACTACACCCTCCACACACCACGGGTCAGGAGGCCTGAATACACTTCATCTTCACTACAACCTCCACACCACGGGTCAGGCGGCCTCAGTACACCTCATCTTCACTACACCCTCCACACACCACGGGTCAGGAGGCCTGAATACACTTCATCTTCACTACACCCTCCACACCACGGACCCCCCCTTTTTTTTTTAACCTAACCTGTCACAATGTGTAGTGAAGATGTTGGTGACCCGACCGTGAGAAACGTGTCCCAAGACATGAGCTGTTTATAGATAATAAAGAGAAGATAGAAAACTAGCGAAGTTGAGCCATACACCAGCGGGCCATCACTTGTACTTGTCCCTGAAGAAGGTAACGACCTCATACGAAGATTTCCCAGGGAGAGAGGGTCGTCATACCACTCACCAGGAGAATGGCTTCGTGGTGGATGATGGGGTCTGTGTACGACTTGCATGTAGTGCCTTTTTGCAAGTAGTGGCCGAAGAACTTCATGATCTTCGCCCGGATGCTCAGGTCCTTCGTTCTCTCGGCCCGGGCACTTCGAAGTCGCAGCGCCACTCCTGACGTGTCATCTTCCGGTACCTCCTCCCACACACAGAGACTGCAAGACCCCAGCTCACGAAAAGGGCGTGCAAGTCGGTCCGATAGATAAAGTCGGTCCGATAGATAAAGTCGGTCCGATAGATACTCACACGCTTGAGCATGTGGGGCCTGGAAGTACCCCCATAACCCCCATCTCCGACGTGCTGGCGTGGCGCTGCTGTACTGGTCGTACGCGTTGAAGTTGAAGTTGATGATGGCGTTGAAATAGTTGATGGGGAAGGGGGGGGTAATGGTCGTCGGGGGTGTAGAGAACTATTACATTTTAATGTACACCTTTGATTACCCCTTTGTGTCTCTCTCTCCCGACATATGTTGAACAAGGGACCCCTTGTTCATCTTGAACATTTCGGTAAGAACTCATCTCAATTTGAGTCATATGGACAGCTGACTGACCTGTGGTCAAACGTAGTTATTTTTCTGTTGTTGTCCTGTTTGTATTTTCCTCTCGTTCGTGTATTATGGAGTCGGATGCCAGACGTGGGTGCATTGAAAACAGGCCAGTCGGATGCGAAGTCGGATTCATTGAAAACAGGCCAGTCAACCAGCCACAGAACACACAACGAAGGCACCAGCCGATCACGGAACGAATTCGTTCAAGCTTCGTTGTACAGTGCAACTACGGAAGCTTGGAGAACAGTGAAGAACAGGCATATATGTTCATTATGGTTGTGATATCATTGTTAAAGCTCCCTCACTTGCATGATGATAAGTGTTATTGTTAAGGGAAAACGCAATTACAGTTGGCACTTAGAAGCAGAGGTTTTTAAACCCAAGGGGGAATGTGTTGGCCATGTTCACTGACCCTCCTTCCTGTTCGTGGGGGTAACTAGCATGGAAAACCCGAGTGCAGGTGTGGTAAATTTCTCACTCATTCAAGCTTCGAGATTTAGTCTCTCTCTCTCTCTCTCTCTCTCTCTCTCTCTCTCTCTCTCTCCTCTCTTCTCTCTCTCTCTCTCTCTCTCTCACACAACACACAACGGAGTGAGGACAGAAGAGGAACAGACAGAAGACAACATAACAACACAACAACACACACAACAACACACAACAAAGGAATGTGTAATCCTTAAACTGTGACGAGAAGAGTGGAACATCTGCTGGCGGTAAAGACAACTTAGTAACATACAATATAAACACCAACAACAACATACCAAACGGACCAGAAGCCACCAAACACACATTATTCAGAGCGTTGTAACGAGAAGACGTCGTGGGTGGTGAGTGTCGTTGTTTGTATCGTGTCTGCGGTGTAGTGTGTCATGTGCGTTCTAATTGGTTCGTGTTGGTAATCGCGTTCTGGTGGTGCATTGAGGTGTCAGAGTGTAGTGGTGTGTGTGTGTGTGTGTGTGTGTGTGGTGTGTGTGTGTTGTGTAGTGTGTGTGTGGTGTGTGTGTGGTGTGTGTGTGTGTGTGTGTGTGTGTGTGTGTGGTGTGTGTGTGTGGTGTGTGTGTGTGGTGTGTTGGTGGCTCCCTATCGAGGTTGTCGGTTTGTGGTTGTTGTGTGGGTTCCTTGCGTTCAGTCGGATAGAGAGAGAGTTTCTGTGACCTCCTGCAGGAGGAGGAGAAGACGAAGGGTATTCTGTGCCTGTAGGAGGCTCAGGACGCGTGTATATATACATGTACGTATATATCTCCGCCAGCATCAAGTAGATGTGCCTCACAGATATATATGGCAGACAACATTCATGATTCAACTCTGCCTCATTCTTCCTCATATCTCTCTCTTGCTGGGGTAAGATCATAAGGGTCATATCACCCTTGCCAGTGCACCGCATGATGGACCCTTCTGTACGTACGAGCGTGCGTGTGGGAACAAGATTACGATTGGGGCGCGCGCGCCCCCTCTCCCTCCTCCCTCGTTGGCGGGAGGGCCACGCCCCTTTGTCGAGGGCGTGTCAGCACCTTGCTGGTCTCCGGGTTGAGGGGGGGGAGGGTGTTGTGTTGTGTTGTGACCTTGCGATAACAAGACACGAAGACAAAACATGTATCAGTCGGGTCTACACAATGCTGGACCACCTCGTTTGGGCTGGGGGTTGAGGTAGTTTGAGAGTCGTTAGTGAACAATTGGTCGTGTTGGCGTCATAGGTCAGTACCAGTGTTCCGTTCTAATGTCCTCTTTGTGTCTTTATATTGACCTATTGACTAACGGTTCTATTCATCTTTTTAACATTTCGGTAAAACGTATGTGTGTGTGTTTCTCTGTCCCTCCCCAAAAGTCATCTTGATCGCCAGAGAGAGAGAGAGAGATAGAGAGAGAGAGAGAGAGAGATTCAGGAAATGGTTTTCTCTCTTTAACACTTGCTCGTACTTTTATAACGTCATTTTAATTTTCATTTTTCATTTTTTTTTTTTGCCGTTCGTCGCTGATGGAGTCGGATACCACGAGTCGTGGATTGAAGGTGTTTGGCAAGAACGGTGTGACGTGGATGGATGGGTGTGAGATAAAATGGCGCGTCTCATTGGATAACCTTGAAAGACCTTCTTTTTATCATTATTATTTCTCCCTGCCCGGCTCTGCCATGACAGGAGGGGGACACACACACACACACACACATATATCCAAACATAATAACGAATTCGTTATGTATGGACTTTACTGAAGTGTATAACGAATTTATAGACGTTTGCTGAAGTGTATAACGAATTTATAGACGTTTGCTGAAGTGTATAACGAATTTATAGACGTTTGCTGAAGTGTATAACGAATTTATAGACGTTTGCTGAAGTGTATAACGAATTTATAGACGTTTGCTGAAGTGTATAACGAATTTAAGACACATAGAACACAAGGGGCATAAGAAAGGCACATAAGCATATACGAATTTTGGAGGAAGTGAAATTATCTTTTTTTTAATATATCACAATATGATTATCAAGATAGATATGAGAGAGTTAGAGAGTTTCTAAGCTTCTAAATAGCTTTAATTATTTTCAAGAATATCAGGGTCTTTTTTTATTCACTACGATTCGAATTATAATATTTTCGAATCTCAATTTATATGTTGATTACTTTTACACCTTTTTATATTCTCTTACTTACCAGCTATTTCATAGATTACTGTGGCTGTTTTGTTCCCTCCCTGTGGCATAGCTCATAATTTAGGAAGAACATTTTGTTGTTCATCTTTGGATCTTTTCTAGTTAATCAATCCTTGAGGTTTCTATTCACTGGGTCTGGGGGTTTTTTCCGAACATCTTGTCAATGGACATTTGACATTACAAAAATACATGTCATTTACTGCCTTTGAGGCTTTCGTAATATACTTTTTCTGGTCCTATTTAAAAGCGCAAGCTTTTATGTTTTCACTTGTTCCTCTTTGATTTTTAATCTTGAAGATTGCTGACAGTAAACCCAAGGACGATGTTTTTTTTTTTAAGTAAGGTCTACATTTATTTTAGTTAAGGCTAAATGTGGTATTGTTTTCTATGATGTGGCTCATAGAAGAAAACGTATTTTTTTCTTTAGTAAACTATTCCAATTTTTCATTTTGATTTGATAGATTTGCCGTGTATGTTCCTGTGTTTATGAATGTATGTACGAGTCATATATATCTAATTTTGTCGTCTATAGTAACAAGGGAGGGATATTTATTCTATAGGACTGCCAGCAGAGTTGCTTAATGTTTCCATACTAACGTTACCAAAACTGCGAAGGCACGAAAAGCTACCTACAGTCGCCACCTCCATCACGGGACATTAAAGTGGGACGACAGAGACCCTGCTAAACACGGACCACATCCATAGTAACGACAGAGACCCTGCTAAACACGGACCACATCCATAGTAACGACAGAGACCCTGCTAAACACGGACCACATCCATAGTAACGACAGAGACCCTGCTAAACACGGACCACATCCATAGTAACGACAGAGACCCTGCTAAACACGGACCACATCCATAGTAACGACAGAGACCCTGTTAAACACGGACCACATCCATAGTAACGACAGAGACCCTGCTAAACACGGACCACATCCGTAGTAACGACAGAGACCCTGGTAAACACGGACCACATCCATAGTAACACTGGCTGCAGTCTGGGGGGGAGGAAGGGTAGATATTCCACATCTGAGGGACGTGTTGAAGGTCTGTTTTTTTTATGGTGGTTCGGCAATGACGAGCTGAATCACTCCTAGCAAAATTGCCAACCAGATGAAGTCATTACAGATGAATGAAGTGATCCTTCTATCTCATCCTTCAAGGTTAATATCATTGTGGACAAGACCAGGGACGTGTTTGGCTTTCTTTTTGTACCAAATTTCTATCTTGTTATCTGTACAATTTTAGCCCCTTAATAAGTGTATTGCATGATGTTGTTAATGACAATATCCTTCAGCTGGTTAGCTCATTTGCATACTGTAGGTGATGGTTTACTCCCACCCCCTGAAATCCTAATGACACTAAGATGGTTTTCTAGTTCATCCTAATTGAAGCTGTTTCTTGATGTCTATTGTTGACCTTGATAGACCCTTTGTGATCCCGGCATTTTTCCCAAGACTATGCCTCACCATCAAGGCACATTGAATGGTTCTATAATGGTTTATCTAACACTTATTCAAAAGGTCAAACCTCATATTCATTTTATGTATGAATTTAGCTCTTGCTGGCAGAGCGCTTGGGGCTGAATGTGTTTCACTGGCGCTTGCCACATTTCGCCTCAGTACCTGGGTTTGCAAAATTGACTCTTATATCCTCTTAAGCTGTTGTGGTATATAAATATATGGCTGTCACTTAATTTTGGAGCTAAAAGGGTCCTCATTGCTTCATCCTTTACGTAAAACTCTTCAATATACCACCACTTTATAATGTCATTATTAATCATAATGTCTCGTACGATTATTTCTGATAATTTTGATCAAATGAGGAAGGTCATGCATGAAATAGATAGGCGCGTCATTATACATCAAGGCTGGTGTGAAGGTGGAGTGTTTGAATGTGGAAAAGGCAGGCACTCCCTCCCTTAGCATGCCTCTTGATCACACACTTTCTTTCACCTTTGGGTATTAAATCAAGTCTGATTTTTCGTCATTTGTTTTCAAGCCGTTCTGTGATCCTTTTCTATAGGATCGTAGGCGTCATAGAGACGTGCTGAATATAGAATTACCAAAAGGGGGTCTGCTTCCCTATTGTGGCCAGCCATCGTACCGTATATGAACCATGGCATACCTTGCTAACTTCCCTGATCTACCACACACTCCTAAGCCCTCACGTGCACCATCAACCATATAGACATATAGACATTGCTTCAAACATTTACCTGCATACAGTGTCTCTGGTGTTCTTAGTTTTGGGTTTATTTAACGGTGATAAATGAAAGACATGAATATTCCATCTTGTTGTACAGTTTAACATTATGAACGCATCATCTCAGCTTCATTGTACGTGGCAGAACAAATATTTTACACAGGCTTCGGACAGCGGCTGAGTGGGGTGAAGCGAAGCTCCGAATCACGGCTGAGCTGAGTAAGCGAAGCTTCGAACAAAGACTTGATGGGAGAAACGAAGCTCAAATCCTCGACTGAGCTGATGAGGCGAAGCTTCGAACAAAGACTTGATGGTAGAAACGAAGCTCAAATCCTCGACTGAGCTGATGAGGCGAAGCTTCGAACAAAGACTTGATGGGAGAAACGAAGCTCAAATCCTCGACTGAGCTGATGAGGCGAAGCTTCGAACAAAGACTTGATGGGAGAAACGAAGCTCAAATCCTCGACTGAGCTGATGAGGCGAAGCTTCGAACAAAGACTTGATGGGAGAAACGAAGCTCAAATCCTCGACTGAGCTGATGAGGCGAAGCTTCGAACAAAGACTTGCTGGGAGAAACGAAGCTCAAATCCTCGACTGAGCTGATGAGGCGAAGCTTCGAACAAAGACTTGATGGGAGAAACGAAGCTCAAATCCTCGACTGAGCTGATGAGGCGAAGCTTCGAACAAAGACTTGATGGGAGAAACGAAGCCCAAATCCTCGACTGAGCTGATGAGGCGAAGCTTCGAACAAAGACTTGCTGGGAGAAACGAAGCTCAAATCCTCGACTGAGCTGATGAGGCGAAGCTTCGAACGATTGCTTCAGCGGGTTTGGTGTGGGTCTGTCCGATTCCTCCCACTTGCTGGTTGGCTTCGACGTTGACCGTACGATGATAAACATTGCTGACATTAAAAACTCAATCGATTCGAACGTCTTTTCTGTTCTCTCATATACGTGATGACGTAAACGTGTTCCACCCCGTGTTGAAAATGGGAAACCGGTTTTTATGAGACACTTGTGGTTTCTATATCGAAATTGTATTGGAAAAAGAAAAAAGAAATTGTGATTAGCATGAGTAGGTAAGGTCCATCCATTTGCATATCCCTAATTCATTAGGCATAAGCATGTATTTTAGAAAGTTCGATCGCCTTTCAGTGACTTAGATCCATCGTTAGATTTTGATCTAGCTTATGGTTATGTGAAGAAAACGGCCTGATGGTTTGTTGAATAGGCCTCTTCGTGGCTCTAATTGGGTTGTTTCAAACGACAGAGAATGTTAAACGTGAACCTAACGATCGTAGATTCATTCATTTCTTCAATCGTGAGAGAAAACATAGATTTGCAAGCCAAAGAATCTCGTCTCGTATTGCTATTTCGTTCTTGTGTCTCTCCCCTGATGATGTGATCATTATACGAAAGTGCACTTGGGAACTTATCGTGTTTCATTTTTCCCCATGGACTCTTACGAATATATATATATATATATATATATATATATATATATATATATATATATATATATATATATATTGGAAAGAGGGGCAAGTATGAAGTCTGTTGGGGATGAGAGAGCTTGGGAAGTGAGTCAGTTGTTGTTCGCTGATGATACAGCGCTGGTGGCTGATTCATGTGAGAAACTGCAGAAGCTGGTGACTGAGTTTGGTAAAGTGTGTGGAAGAAGAAAGTTAAGAGTAAATGTGAATAAGAGCAAGGTTATTAGGTACAGTAGGGTTGAGGGTCAAGTCAATTGGGAGGTGAGTTTGAATGGAGAAAAACTGGAGGAAGTGAAGTGTTTTAGATATCTGGGAGTGGATCTGGCAGCGGATGGAACCATGGAAGCGGAAGTGGATCATAGGGTGGGGGAGGGGGCGAAAATTCTGGGGGCCTTGAAGAATGTGTGGAAGTCGAGAACATTATCTCGGAAAGCAAAAATGGGTATGTTTGAAGGAGTAGTGGTTCCAACAATGTTGTATGGTTGCGAGGCGTGGGCTATGGATAGAGTTGTGCGCAGGAGGATGGATGTGCTGGAAATGAGATGTTTGAGGACAATGTGTGGTGTGAGGTGGTTTGATCGAGTGAGTAACGTAAGGGTAAGAGAGATGTGTGGAAATAAAAAGAGCGTGGTTGAGAGAGCAGAAGAGGGTGTTTTGAAGTGGTTTGGGCACATGGAGAGAATGAGTGAGGAAAGATTGACCAAGAGGATATATGTGTCGGAGGTGGAGGGAACGAGGGGAAGAGGGAGACCAAATTGGAGGTGGAAAGATGGAGTGAAAAAGATTTTGTGTGATCGGGGCCTGAACATGCAGGAGGGTGAAAGGAGGGCAAGGAATAGAGTGAATTGGAGCGATGTGGTATACCGGGGTTGACGTGCTGTCAGTGGATTGAATCAAGGCATGTGAAGCGTCTGGGGTAAACCATGGAAAGCTGTATAGGTATGTATATTTGCGTGTGTGGACGTATGTATATACATGTGTATGGGGGGGGGGGGGTGGGGCCATTTCTTTCGTCTGTTTCCTTGCGCTGCCTCGCAAACGCGGGAGACAGCGACAAAGTATAATAAAATAAAATAAAAAAAAAATATATATATATATATATATATATATATATATATATATATATATATATATATATATATGTGTGTGTGTGTATATATATATATATATATATATATATATATATATATATATATATATATATATATATATATATATATATATATATTCGTGTAAACCCGCAGAATAATTTCTGTAATACACTGTTAAATACTAGTGCATGTTCAACACTCGCTGTTTCTTTTTTTTCTCTCTGTCGCCAAACTAGATTGTTACTTTGATATATATTCATTTTCGCTCCCATGATAAGAGAAAACCTCAGGGATGAAGCGAATATGAATATACAACATTCAGTTCACATATTATGTGATGAAGCAAAACCCACATATGTCTACTACCCCCACAACCCCCCACAACCCCACACAGCCCCCCACCCACTGGTGAACTCATTCTGAATGCCTCTCTCTCTCTCTCTCTCTCTCTCTCTCTCTCTCTCTCTCTCTCTCTCTCTCTCTCTCTCTCTCTGTCCTCCCGGGGGTGACTCCCTCCCCCTCCCCTCCCTGAGAGTGGCCCCGACCTTCCATGGCCCACACCCAACCCAGGCGGTGACCAGAGGGGGGGGAACGGCTGCCGAAGCGCTGATAGATAGTGAAGTGTCTCCACGACCATCTATTACCACTTCGTCTCCTCTCCAATGGTCTCCACACACACACACACACACACACACACACACACACATGTGTGTTGTGTGTCTCGGCAAAAGGCTAAGGGTCAGCTTACGACACAACAGGCGAAATGAATAATGGTTTGGTCGTTTTTGTAGGTGATGAAGACATCATGAGGTGTGCCGTGTGGTGTGGGCACAGGACCTTACTGGTAGAACGTGTACCGAACTGGTTGTGGGGCGGGAGAGAGAGAGAGAGAGAGAGAGAGAGAGAGAGAGAGAGAGAGAGAGAGAGAGAGAGATTGTTACTAGAGGGTTGAGGTATTGTCATACATGGCCTACTACATACATGGCCCACTGTATACATGGCCCACTTATACATGGCCCACTGTATACATGACCCACTGCATACATGGCCCACTGCATACATGGCCCACTGCATACGTGCCCCACTGCATACATGGCCCACTGCATACGTGGCCCCACTGCATACATGGCCCACTGTATACATGGCCCGCTGTATACATGACCCACTGCATACGTGGCCCACTGCATACATGGCCCACTGCAAACATGGCCCACTCCATACATGGCCCACTTCATACATGACCCGCTGCATACATGGCCCACTCCATACATCACCTACTGCATGAATGACCCACTCCATACATGGCTCACTATATACATGGCCCTCTGCATACATGGCCCACTGTATACATGGCCCACTGTATACATGGCCCACTGTATACATGACCCACTGCATACATGGCCCACTGTATACATGGCCCACTGCATACATGGCCCACTGTATACATGGCCCACTCCATACTTGACCCACTGTATACATGGCCCACTCCGTACTTCACCCACTGTATACATGGCCCACTAGCGGAGGTGGGTAGCCAAGCCGGTGATTTAAATTAAATTTTCGCGATGGAAGACTCGGATGTAATGTGCCAAAGTTTACTTTCTTTTCTTCTTAATTTGCGCGATAATACTTTCGCGGAATTTCTGCTGTTACGTTACGTCTACTTTTATATGTATAGGTTTATGTATGTTGTCGGGTCTAATTGCTGTGGACAGGTTAGCAAGCCATGATAACTACCAGACTTCAAGATATACAGTACGATAATCGTATTTTCGACCTTATGGCAACACTTCGGTCTTAAACTTGAGGGTAATAACATCAAATATTCTTAATTCCTTTATATTCTCAGAATATATAAAGTAGATATCTTGTATAGAAGTAAGTTCATTATACATTTGTATATATACAGACTCGAGAAGGAAAAAAATATATACATTTCGTTTTGGGGTTAAAACATTCTACGTCTGGCAGCCAGCACCACGGCATGGAAATGAGGGAAAAAGTTTTACAATAATACTCG
>NC_092269.1:30998342-31033342 GCF_036320965.1 Panulirus ornatus
GTATTATTTCTATTATGATGATTATTATTATTATTATTATTATTATTATTATTATTATTATTATTATTATTATTATTATTGTTATTATTATCATTATTTTTATTATTATTATTATTATTATTATTATTATTATTATTATTATTATTATTATTATTATTATTATTATTTTTATTATTATTATTATTATTGTTATTTTTATTATTATTATTATTTTTATCATTATTATTAGTAGTAGTAGTATTATTTCTATTATGATGATTATTATTATTATTATTATTATTATTATTATTATTATTATTATTATTATTATTATTGTTATTATTATCATTATTTTTATTATTATTATTATTATTATTATTATTATTATTATTATTATTATCCTCATCGAGAATCGTGCCTGCGTCGCCCTATATAAGTTCGATTCCGGGTCGCGTTAGCCGGCCTACAGTCAATCTAGCTGTTCATCCTCTCCTAAGGGATTGGTCGATAAATTGGATAGCTGACCTAGGCTAGGGTATGCGTACATTACGCAAATGAGATCGCCCTTTATCAGGGCATTTATTTGAAAGAAAATCAATTTAGGAATCGTTTTATTACCTTAGGGCCATGTGTGCCCCTCTTACCCTCACACTGTTTCAGTATAAGGCCTTGCAGATAAGCCTTTGTGTCACTCAACTCTCTCTCTCTCTCTCTCTCTCTCTCTCTCTCTCTCTCTCTCTCTCTCTCTCTCTCTCTCTCTCTCTCTCTCTCTCTCCTGAAGTGTCAGTTTCAGAAGTACTGAAAGTGTAATCTTACACAATACCTGTTGAAGGAAAGTTACTTTTTCAGAATTAATGTCTGTGGAAGGAAAGTAACTTTTGATTCTCAATACTAATGTTCTTGGAAGTTACGCATGGTGTGATATTCATACATTGTCTGATATTCGTATATTGTCTGATATTCGTATATTGTCTGATATTCATACATTGATATTCGCACATTGTCTGATATTCGTACATTGTCTGATATTCGTATATTGCCTGATATTCATACATTGATATTCGCACATTGTCTGATATTCGTACATTGGCAGATATTCGTACATTGCCAGGTATTCGTATATTGTCAGGTATTCATACACTGTTTAATATTCGTACATTGGCAGATATTCGTGAATTGTCAAATATTCGTACATTGCCAGATATTCGTATATTGTCTGGTATTCATACATTGTCTAATATTCGTACATTGCCACATATTCGTTCATTGATATTCGTACATTGCCAGATATTTGTACATTGCCAGATATTCGTACATTGCCAGATATTCGTACATTGCCAGATATTCGTACATTGCCAGATATTTGTACATTGTCAGATATTTGTACATTGCCAGATATTCGTACATTACCAGATATTCGTACATTGCCAGATATCCATACATTTATATTCGTACATTGCCAGATATTCCTACATTGCCAGATATTCATACATTACCAGATATTTGTACATTGCCAGATATTCGTACATTGCCAGATATTCATACATTGTCAGATATTTGTACATTGCCAGATATTCGCACATTGTCAGATATTTGTACATTGCCAGATATTCGTACATTACCAGATATTCGTACATTGCCAGATATTCGTACATTGTCTGATATTCGTCTTCTCCTCCCACAGGAGCTGGGCCAGACCTGGGAGCTCCAGCAGCGTGTGTTATACTGGTCATGTACAGACCTTCTGCCACGTCTGTACACAGAGGATGGTCTGCACCTGCAAACAAGGGGTAAGCTGTAGTTTACTGTAGACAGCTGGTTCATTCATGTGCTTTTTATTGTTTACTGTAGTCAGCTGGTTCATTCATGTCTGGGTTATTACTGTTTACTGTAGACAGCTGGTTCGTTCCTGTGTGGGTCGGTATTGTTTACTGTAGTCAGTTGGTTCATTCATGTCTGGGTTTATTGTTGTTTGATGTATACAGCTGGTTCATTCCTGTGTGGGTCTATTGTTTACTTTAGTCAGCTGGTTCATTCATGTCTGGGTTTATTGTTGTTTGCTGTATACAGCTGGTTCATTCATGTGGTTTTTATTGTTTACTGTAGTCAGCTGGTTCATTCATGTCTGGGTTTATTGTTGTTTGCTGTATACAGCTGGTTCATTCATGTGGTTTTTATTGTTTACTGTAGTCAGCTGGTTCATTCATGTCTGGGTTATTACTGTTTACTGTAGACAGGTGGTTCATTTATATGTGGGTCCTTATTGTTTACTGTAGTCAGCTGGTTCATTCATGTCTGGGTTATTACTGTTTACTGTAGACAGGTGGTTCATTCATATGTGGGTCCTTATTGTTTACTGTAGTCAGCTGGTTCATTCATGTCTGGGTTATTACTGTTTACTGTAGACAGGTGGTTCATTCATATGTGGGTCCTTATTGTTTACTGTAGTCAGCTGGTTCATTCATGTCTGGGTTATTACTGTTTACTGTAGACAGGTGGTTCATTCATATGTGGGTCCTTATTGTTTACTGTAGTCAGCTGGTTCATTCATGTGTGGGTTATTACTGTTTACTGTAGACAGGTGGTTCATTCATATGTGGGTCCTTATTGTTTACTGTAGTCAGCTGGTTCATTCATGTCTGGGTTATTACTGTTTACTGTAGACAGGTGGTTCATTCATATGTGGGTCCTTATTGTTTACTGTAGTCAGCTGGTTCATTCATGTCTGGGTTATTACTGTTTACTGTAGACAGGTGGTTCATTCATATGTGGGTCCTTATTGTTTACTGTAGTCAGCTGGTTCATTCATGTCTGGGTTATTACTGTTTACTGTAGACAGGTGGTTCATTCATATGTGGGTCCTTATTGTTTACTGTAGTCAGCTGGTTCATTCATGTCTGGGTTATTACTGTTTACTGTAGACAGGTGGTTCATTCATATGTGGGTCCTTATTGTTTACTGTAGTCAGCTGGTTCATTTGTCGGTTTATAGTGATTTATCTGGTTTATTCATTGGGTTGGTGGTTAGCGTTACTGACCATGAGTCAGCACGGGCCGGCTAGGAGTCGGGCCCGCAAGGGTTCGAACTCTGGGCGTGGTAGTCAGGCCTAGACCCACCCCAGGTGTTCATCCTCCCCTCCGGGCTGTGTTGTGAGGAGGAAGATGAACACCTAGGGATAAATTTTCTGTTTGTACGAACCGTATGGGAGGTAAACTTTCTCCCCTTTTACTAGTCATGCATGAGGTAAACTCCTCTCTCCATACTACCCACGGTGGAGGTAAACCCACTCTCCATACTACCCACGGTGGAGGTAAACCCACTCCATACCAACCATACTGGAGGTAAACCCCTCTCTCCACGATAGCCATGATGGAGGTAAACCCACTCTCCATACTACCCATGATGGAGGTAAACCCCTCTCTCCACGATAGCCATGATGGAGGTAAACCCACTCTCCATACTACCCATGATGGAGGTAAACCCCTCTCTCCACGATAGCCATGATGGAGGTAAACCCACTCTCCATACTACCCATGATGGAGGTAAACCCACTCTCCATACTACCCACGGTGGAGGTAAACCCACTCTCCATGCTACCCACGGTGGAGGTAAACTCACTCCATACCAACCATACTGGAGGTAAACCCCTCTCTCCACGATAGCCATGCTGGAGGTAAACCCACTCTCCATACTATCCATGATGGAGGTAAACCCACTCCATACCAACCATACTGGAGGTAAACCCACTCTCCATACTACCCATGATGGAGGTAAACCCACTCTCCATACTACCCATGATGGAGGTAAACCCACTCTCCATACTACCCATGATGGAGGTAAACCCACTCTCCATACTACCCATGATGGAGGTAAACCCACTCTCCATACTACCCATGATGGAGGTAAACCCACTCTCCATACTACCCATGATGGAGGTAAACCCACTCTCCATACTACCCACGGTGGAGGTAAACCCACTCTCCATGCTACCCATGATGGAGGTAAACCCACTCTCCATACTACCCATGATGGAGGTAAACCCACTCTCCATACTACCCACGGTGGAGGTAAACCCACTCTCCATACTACCCATGGTGGAGGTAAACCCACTCCATACGAACCATACTGGAGGTAAACCCCTCTCTCCACGCGAACCATACTGGAGGTAAACCCCTCTCCTCTCTCCACGCGAACCATACTGGAGGTAAACCCCTCTCTCCACGCGAACCATACTGGAGGTAAACCCCTCTCTCCACGCGAATCATACTGGAGGTAAACCCCTCTCTCCACGCGAACCATACTGGAGGTAAACCCCTCTCTCCACGCGAACCTTACTGGAGGTAAACCCCTCTCTCCACGCGAACCATACTGAAGGTAAACCCCTCTCTCCACGCGAACCATACTGGAGGTAAACTCCCTCTCCACGCCCGTTATAGTGGAGGTAAACCTTCACACCAACCATACTGGAGGTAAACTTCACCTCGTCTACAGCAGCCCCGGGTTAACTGGGTCAGCTCCGCTTATAAGACTGGCCAAGCGTTGCTGAACGTATAACCGCTGGACACAAAGCTTATCTACAGCTTAATTGGTCATTAAGCTCGAAGCATTACAAGGCTTATGCTGGCAAGTCCCCGGGACACTATGCAAATGAGCTTGCACAAAGATGTGGAATGACTCCAGTCTCTCTCTTCATATATCGGTAGATGTATATGATATATATATATATATATATATATATATATATATAGCTGTGGTATACCATTATATCTTGGGGGGGGGGGGGCCCTCTCGCTGCTCAGTGTCGATATATATATATATATATATATATATATATATATATATATATATATATATATATATATATATATATATATGTATATATATATATATATATATATATATATATATATATATATATATATATATTGATCAAAATGTGGAGTTAGTTCAAGGTTGTGTACACACAGCGTGTGTGTGTGTGTGTGTGTGTGTGTGTGTGTGTGTGTGTGTGCACCCGTGTCTCCCGTTTTTCGTGTGGACACTGAAGAGACTGGGAAGAGGGTTGGGGGGGGGGGGGGGATCTGTCTTCCTCGTGGAGTAGAGGTCTCTCTCTCTCTCTCTCTCTCTCTCTCTCTCTCTCTCTCTCTCTCACCCTCCATCAACATGTGTAAAACAGAGCAACACTGAGCCAGCTTGGCTCAGTGTAAGGTTTCGAAGCTCTCACAGCAGCGCCCACTCAGAGGACCCACTCCCACAGCAACGCCCGGGCCATCACCCCCCCACAGCAACACCCAGGCCTTCATCTCCACAACAACACCCACACCATCACCCCCACAGCAACACCCACACCATCACTCCCACAGCAACACCCACACCATCACCCCCACAGCAACACCCACACCATCACTCCCACAGCAACACCCAGGCCTTCATCTCCACAACAACACCCACACCATCACCCCCACAGCAACACCCACACCATCACCCCCACAGCAACACCCACACCACCCCCACAGCAACACCCACACCATCACCCCCACAGCAACACCAACACCATCACCCCCACAGCAACACCCACACCACCCCCACAGCAACACCCACACCATCACCTCCACAGCAACACCCACACCATCACCCCCACAGCAACACTCACACCATCACCCCCACAGCAACACCCAGGCCTTCACCCCCACAACAACACCAACACCATCACCCCCACAGCAACACCCACACCATCACCCCCACAGCAACACCCACACCATCACCCCCACAGCAACACCCACACCATCACCCCTACAGCAACACCCACACCATCACCCCCACAGCAACACCCACACCATCACCCCCACAGCAACACCCACACCATCACCCCCACAGCAACACCCACACCATCACCCCCACAGCAACACCCACAACATCACCCCCACAGCAACACCCACACCATCACCCCCACAGCAACACCCACACCATCACCTCCACAGCAACACCAAGGCCGTCACCCCCACAGCAACACCCACACCATCACCTCCACAGCAACACCCACACCATCACCTCCACAGCAACACCCACATCACCCCCACAGCAACACCCGCACCATCACCCCCACAGCAGAGGCCCTCACCCCCACAGCTACACCCACACCCTCACCCCCACAGTAACACCCACACATGTAATTACCCTCAGCTTGTGTGAATCACGTGGGTAATTAATAGAGCCCCGGGAAACTAGTCGTATATTTCCTGATTTTCCGTTGTGTATCCAGGTTCTGTTGTGATTGAACCGAACGCTGTGTCTGTGTGTGTGTGAACCATGTTTCTGTTGGTTCGAAATTGGTCGAGGCAGTGTTCGAACCGACTCGCCTTTCACTGTATCCTTCCATATCTGCATTTCGTTGTGTTTTGTGTTTATGTTTACTTTATATTTACATTTGTGTTGCATATATGCTAGTCTTTCTCTCTGTGTTTGTGCGTTTGAATGGGATGGCGAACTGGTTTGCAATACTCTGCTGCTTCATTTCCATAAACACAAGCTTCGTTCATTCTGCTTTTCATTCTTCATTGGTACTGTTTCAAATCGACTGTTGAACTGAAGGAATTTTAACACTGCAGTGACACACGGGCCGGCCTGTGCCAATAATGGCACCCCGAGCACACACACACACACACACACACACACACACACACACACACACACACACACACACACGGTAATTCTGAAGGTACGACGGTACGACCCCCTCGACCATAACGGTACGACCCCCTTGACCACGACGGTACGATCCCCTTGACCACGACGGTACGACCCCCTTGACCACGACGGTACGACCCCCTTGACCACGACGGTACGACCCCCTTGACCACGATGGTACGACCCCCTTGACCACGACGGTACGATCCCCTTGACCACGACGGTACGACCCCCTTGACCACGACGGTACGACCCCCTTGACCACGACGGTACGACCCCCTTGACCACGACGGTACGACCCCTTGACCACGACGGTACGACCCCCTTGACCACGACGGTACGACCCCCTTGACCACGACGGTACGACCCCCTTGACCACAACGGTACGACCCCCTTGACCACGACGGTACGACCCCCTTGACCACGACGGTACGACCCCTTGACCACAACGGTACGACCCCCTTTGACCACGATGGTACGACCCCCGTGACAACGACGGTACGACCCCTTCACCTCGACGGTACGACCCCCTTTAACCACGACGGTACGACCCCATTGACCACGACGGTACGACCCCCTTGACCTCGACGGTACGACCCCTTTTAACCACGACGGTACGACCCCTTGACCACGACGGTACGACTCCCTTTAACCACGACGGTACGACCCCTTGACCACGACAGTACGACCCCCTTGACCACGACGGTACGACCCCCTCGACCACGACGGTACGACCCCTTGACCACGACGGTACGACCCCTTGACCACGACGGTACGACCCCCTTTGACCACGACGGTACGACCCCCTTGACCACGACGGTACGACCCCTTTAGCCACGACGGTACGACCCCCTTTGACCACGACGTCATATATATATATATATATATATATATATATATATATATATATATATATATATATATATATATATATATATAACCCAGGAACGTGTGTGTGACTCCCTATATCTTGACGAAGATATAGATGTCTGCTGGAGAAGGTGTGAGGAAGAACTTCGACCAAATTGCACTTGTGTAACAGTTTGCCATAGCTACTCCTCAAATTTGTGTAACCAGCTACCGTTTTCTTCAATGCGCTTATGACAGAAAACTAGATATGGGTAACTTAACTTTTCAGTGTGTTGTTCGTAATAATCATCTCGGGTTACTCAGTTGCTCTTTGAAAGTAGTCTGGTAATATTAATTTCGAGTCTTATAAGACACAGTTTGAATTTGAAGGTTAGTGTGGGTTAGTATGTGTCTTGTGTAGTTACCAGATGGAGCGGCCATAAGGTCTATCTAGTCAGCTTTCGTCCACCCAAAAAACGGCCTTGGATGCCATTTTTTTTTTTGAATCTTGAAAGTTATCCTGGATGCCAAATGCTCCGTGTAGAAAACGGGAATCTCCCGACACTTGAGCATTATATAATACTTTGTGAGTGTTATGAAGCATAATACATCACTTTGTGAGTCTTATGAAGCATAATACAACACTTTGTGAGTCTTATGAAGCATAATACAACACTTTGTGAGTCTTATGAAGCATAATACATCACTTTGTAAGCTTTATGAAGCATAATACAACACTTTGTGAGTCTTATGAAGCATAATACAACACTTTGTAAGTCTTATGAAGCATAATACAACACTTTGTAAGTTTTATGAAGCATAATCAAACTTTGTAAGTTTTTATGAAGCATAATACAAACACTTTGTAAAAAAAAAAAAAAAAAAAAAAAAAAAATCAACACTTTTCGGTTTTAATGAAGCATATATAAATTTGAAATCTTATGAAGAACATTTAATTTGAATTTTGTGGGTTTATGTGCTTTATTACCCAAGGACTCAGTAAGTCTTATGCAGCATTATACCAAAACTTTGTAAGTTTTATTTTAATCATTATCAAACACTTTGAAAGTCTCTAATTTAAGCATAATTATCAACACTTTGTAAGTTTATGAAGCATAATACAACACTTTGTAAGTCTTATGAAGCATAATACAACACTTTGTAAGTTTTATGAAGCATAATACAACACTTTGTAAGTCTTATGAAGCATAATACAACACTTTGTGAGTCTTATGAAGCATTATACAACACTTTGTAAGTCTTTATGAAGCATAATACAACACTTTGTGAGTCTTATGAAGCATAATATAATCTTTGTAAGCCTTATGAAGCATTATATAACACTTTGTAAGTCTTATGAAGCATAACACAACACATCCTAGATCACAGGAAGCATTATGGCTCGACCTTGGGATAAGCCTCATCCTGTTGACTTCTCAGGCCTCAATAAACTCCCGAGGGAGGAGAGGGGAGCGGGTATCATAACTTAGTTGTGGTGAGAGCATTATACAGGGTTATTGGAACAGGTTATTGCTATCTGCAGGTCGGCACTACATACTCGATTCCTCTTATAAAGATTTACATATGAGAATATATATATAAATATATATATATAATATATATATATTATATATATATATATATATATTTATATATTTATATTTATATATATTATATATTTCTTTTTTTTTAAACTATTCGCCATGTCCCGCGTTAGCGAGGTAGCGTTAAGAAAGAGGACTGGGCCTTTTTGCAATATCCTCACCTGGCCCCTTCTCTGTTCCTTCTTTTGGAAAAAAAAAAAAAAAAACGAGAGGGGAGGATTTCCAGCCCCCGCTCCCTCCCCTTTTAGTCGCCTTCTACGACACGCAGGGAATACGTGGGAAGTATTCTTTCTCCCTATCCCCAGGGATATATATATATATATTTATAATATATTTATATTATATATATATATATATATTATATAAATAATCCCATTTATATGGCTATGTATCAACATTCTCGGGACGTGGCACAGTCATGTCATTTCGAGAGAAGGTCTTGGCTTTTTATATAAGAATTTTTTCTCTTTTTTTAAGATGTGGTTTTCCCTCGGTGTTCACGGTCCTGGGAGCTTGGGTCGTACGTCTGGCCTCGTTGAGTTAGATTGGTTAGACTTCATAAAGTAGGATTGGTAGGGGACTCATAACATAGGATTGGTCAGGACTCATAACATAGGATGGGTTAGACTCATAATGGGAGTAACTCAAGGATGGGATAGACTCAGGAAATTGGATTGGTTAGAGTAACATAGGTAATTGGTTAGACTCATAAATGGATGTTAGGAATCATAAATAGGATGGGGTAAGTAAGACTCATAACATAGGATGGGTTCAGAACTCATAACAAGGATTGGTTAGAACTATGAAACATGAGGAATGGTAGACTGATAACATAGGATTGGTTAGACTCATAAACAGGAATGGTGATTAAAAATGGTAACTGATAACAATAGGAATTGGTAGACTCAAACATAGGATGGTTAGACTCTATAACATAGGATTGGGTTAGGTAATGATAACAAGGATTGGTTAGATGATAACATAGGATTGGAGTAACAAGGTTGGGACTCATAACATAGGTATGGTTAGACTCATAGAATAGGATTGGTTGGTTAGGACTCATAACATAGGGATGGGTTTTTAGATCAATAGACTAGGATTGGTTAGACTCATAACATAGGATTGGTTAGGCTCATAACATAGGATTGGTTAGACTCATAACATAGGATTGGTTAGACTCATAACATAGGATTGGTTAGACTCATAACATAGGATTGGTTAGACTCATAACATAGGATTGGTTAGACTCATAACATAGGATTGGTTAGACTCATAACATAGGATTGGTTAGACTCATAACATAGGATTGGTTAGACTCATAACATAGGATTGGTTAGACTCATAACATAGGATTGGTTAGACTCATAACATAGGATTGGTTAGACTCATAACATAGGATTGGTTAGACTCATAACATAGGATTGGTTAGACTCATAACATAGGATTGGTTAGACTCATAACATAGGATTGGTTAGACTCATAACATAGGATTGGTTAGACTCATAACATAGGATTGGTTAGACTCATAACATAGGATTGGTTAGACTCATAACATAGGATTGGTTAGACTCATAACATAGGATTGGTTAGACTCATAACATAGGATTGGTTAGACTCATAACATAGGATTGGTTAGACTCATAACATAGGATTGGTTAGACTCATAACATAGGATTGGTTAGACTCATAACATAGGATTGGTTAGACTCATAACATAGGATTGGTTAGACTCATAACATAGGATTGGTTAGACTCATAACATAGGATTGGTTGACTCATAAAATAGGATTTGGGTTTGACTCATAACATAGGATTGGTTAGACTAATTTAAAATAGGATTGGTTAGATCATAAAATAGGGTTGGGTTTGATATAACATTTTGGTTGTTTTTGACTTTTAACTAGGATTGGTTTTGACTCATACTAGGATTTGGGTTGATCATAAATAGGATTTTTAGACTCCCAAATTTTTAAAACCCAAATTTTTTAAAAAATTTTTTAGGGGGGATTGGTTGACTCATAAAAAAGGATTGGTTGATCATAAAAATGGTTGGTTAGACTTAAAAAAAGGATTGGTTGATTTTAACAAAGGGTTGGGGAGACTCATAACAAGGTTTTGGTTGGGGCTCATAACTAGGGTTTTGACTCATAATGGTTTGGTTTGATATAAATAGGATTGGTTAGATCATAAAATAGGATTTGGGTTTGACTCAAAAAAAAAAAAAAAAAAAAAAAAAAAAAAAAAAAAAAAAAAAAAAAAAAAAAAAAAAAAAAAAAAAAAAAAAAAAAAAAAAAAAAAAAAAAAAAAAAAAAAAAAAAAAAAAAAAAAAAAAAAAAAAAAAAAAAAAAAAAAAAAAAAAAAAAAAAAAAAAAAAAAAAAAAAAAAAAAAAAAAAAAAAAAAAAAAAAAAAAAAAAAAAAAAAAAAAAAAAAAAAAAAAAAAAAAAAAAAAAAAAAAAAAAAAAAAAAAAAAAAAAAAAAAAAAAAAAAAAAAAAAAAAAAAAAAAAAAAAAAAAAAAAAAAAATAACATAGGATTGGTTAGGGCTATAACATTTGGATTGGTTATCATACATAGGATTTTGGTTAGACTCATAAATAGGATTGGTTAGACTATAAATAGGATTGGTTAGACTCATAACTAGGATGGTTAGATCAAACATGGATTGGTTAGACTTATAAATAGGATTGGTTAGACTCATAACACAGGATTGGTTAGATCTAACACAGGATTGGTTAAAATCAAAAACATAGGATTGGTTAGACTCATAACATAGGATTGGTTAGACTCATAACATAGGATTGGTTAGAACTCATAACATAGGATTGGTTAGACTCATAACATAGGATTGGTTAGACTCATAAACACAGGATTGGTTAGACTCATAACACAGGATTGGTTTAGACTCATAACACAGGATTGGTTAGACTCATAACATAGGATTGGTTAGACTCATAACATAGGATTGGTTAGACTCTAACTTGATGGTTAGACTCATAACATAGGGATTGGTTAGACTCATAACTTAGGATTGGTTAGACTCATAACATAGGATTGGTTAGATTCATAACATAGGATTGGTTAGACTCATAACATAGGATTGGTTAGACTCATAACATAGGATTGGTTAGACTCATAACATAGGATTGGTTAGACTCATAACACAGGATTGGTTAGACTCATAACACAGGATTGGTTAGACTCATAACATAGGATTGGTTAGACTCATAACATGGGATTGGTTAGACTCATAACATAGGAATGGTTAGATTCATAAACATAGGATTGGTTAGACTCATAACACAGGATTGGTTAGACTCATAACATAGGATTGGTTAGACTCATAACATAGGATTGGTTAGACTCATAACATAGGATTGACATAGCGTGACCATGTTAAGGTCCCCCTGACCCCTTCCCCTTGGGCGGGTCCCTACTGAGGACCTTGGCAGACCACCCTCCACTGTGGTCTGTGCCATATTGGACCCTTATGTACGTGAGTCGGTCTCTCTCTCTCTCTCTCTCTCTCTCTCTCTCTCTCTCTCTCTCTCTCTCTCTCTCTCTCTCTCTCTCTCTCTCTCTCTCTCTCTCTCTCTCTCTATCTATCTATCTATCTGTCTATCTATCTATCTATCTATCTATCTATCTATCTATCTATCTCTCTATCTATCTATCTCTATCTGTCTATCTATCTATCTATCTATCTATCTATCTATCTATCTATCTATCTCGCTCGTCCATAAGGAGGAATATTGTCATGACATGTTCGACTGAAGTATGTGAACGAACTCCCTCACTTATATAAGTGTTTCATAGTCATTCACTTATATAAGTGTTTCACAGTCGTTCATCTAACATGTTCTTTCTTTACTTTTCCACCTGGTGTAAGTGTGTAGTACTTTTCTAAGTTGTAAGTGTTCCTTACTTTTTATTTTTCCTTCGTGATGTATAATGAACACAAGTGCTCCTTACTTTTACACTTTGAAGACACTTTTGATTTAAGTGAGGCCATGGTCTGCGTAGGGGTGATAGACCACACTACGGGTGGCCGTACAGAGGCGAGAGAACAGACCATAATGGACCATGGACGAAGAACAGACCGTGAAGGACCATGTACGAAGAACAGACCATGGAGGACCATATACGAAGAACAGACCATGAAAAACCATGTACGAAGAACAGACCATGAAGGACCATGTACGAAGAACAGACCATAAAGGACCATGTACGAAGAACAGACCATGGAGGACCATGTACGAAGAACAGACCATGAAAAACCATGTACAAAGAACAGACCATGGAGGACCATGTACGAAGAACACCACCATTGAGTGAACATGTGGACGAGAGAACACTCGAACAGACCACAGATAGACAGACATGACACCTTCACATCTATGTGATGAGGAGCGAAAGATAATATTTCCCCAAAAAAACGAAAAAAAAATATATATATATATTCTTGCAGCGACTTCGTCAAGGTTTTTGGGTGAAACACAATGTCCTGGATCTCTCTCTCTCTCTCTCTCTCTCTCTCTCTCTCTCTCTCTCTCTCTCTCTCTCTCTCTCTCTCTGGACCATGGCCTGAAAAGAGGCCACTCCCTCTCCCCCTTTCCAGTGACCTGGAGAGGAGGAGAAAGCTCATGTCTGCTTCATAGAAGACCCAAACTCCGCATAAGCTATTCAAGGTCCATATAGACCTGATGGCCAGCCCCGGGATAGTGGAGTGGGGACATATTGGAGAATGATGGTGGCCGGTTGAATGGCGGAGGGTCGTTTGACACGAGTTTGGAAAAGTGATTTTTTTTGGGGGAGGGGTTGAGTTGGGTTGGGTTGGATGGAGGGTTGAGGGAGCAAGAGGTGCGTGCGTAGTGAGGTTGAGAAATGTGAGGGTATGATGTATTACAGATGTATGAGGGTGTTGATACAACACAGATGTATGAGAGTATGATGTATTACAGATGTATGAGGGTGTTGATACAACACAGATGTATGAGAGTATGATGTATTACAGATGTATGAGGGAGCTGATACAACACAGATGTATGAGAGTATGATGTATTACAGATGTATGAGGGAGCTGATACAACACAGATGTATGAGGGTATGATGCATTACAGATGTATGAGGGAGCTGATACAACACAGATGTATGAGAGTATGATGCATTACAGATGTATGAGGGAGCTGATACAACACAGATGTATGAGAGTATGATGCATTACAGATGTATGAGGGAGCTGATACAACACAGATGTATGAGAGTATGATGTATTACAGATGTATGAGGGAGCTGATACAACACAGATGTATGAGGGTATGATGCATTACAGATGTATGAGGGAGCTGATACAACACAGATGTATGAGAGTATGATGTATTACAGATGTATGAGGGAGCTGATACAACACAGATGTATGAGAGTATGATGTATTACAGATGTATGAGGGAGCTGATACAACACAGATGTATGAGAGTGTGAAAGACTGGTTCAAGAAAATATTCTAATCTTGGTCGCGCCTCAAGATAATTTCAGTCCAAGATATCAGCTTGTGTGGTAGCCAAATTTTGGTTTTCTTGTCTTAGCCTGATTCTGTCACCTATCCTCTATCCGAGGGCTAGCCACATCTTCTGTCATCTGTTCCAGGAGGCGTGGGCTAGCCACGTCTTCTGTCATCTGTTCCAGGAGGCGTGGGCTAGCCACGTCTTCTGTCCTCTGTTCCAGGGGGCGTGGGCTAGCCACGTCTTCTGTCTGTTCCAGGGGGCGTGGGCTAGCTACATCTTCTGTCCTCTGTTCCAGGAGGCGTGGGCTAGCCACGTCTTCTGTCCTCTGTTCCAGGGGGCGTGGGCTAGCCACGTCTTCTGTCCTCTGTTCCAGGGGGCGTGGGCTAGCTACATCTTCTGTCCTCTGTTCCAGGGGGCGTGGGCTAGCTACATCTTCTGTCCTCTGTTCCACGGGACTTGGGCTAGCCACGTCTTCTGTCCTCTGTTCCAGGGGGCGTGGGCTAGCCACGTCTTCTGTCCTCCGTTCCAGGTGGCTTGGGCTAGCCACATCTTCTGTCATCCGTTCCAGGGAGCGTGGGCTAGCCACGTCTTCTGTCCTCTGTTCCAGGGGGCGTGGGCTAGCCACGTCTTCTGTCCTCTGTTCCAGGGGGCGTGGGCTAGCCACGTCTTCTGTCCTCTGTTCCAGGGGGCGTGGGCTAGCCACGTCTTCTGTCATCTGTTCCAGGAGGCGTGGGCTAGCCACGTCTTCTGTCTGTTCCAGGGGGCGTGGGCTAGCTACATCTTCTGTCCTCTGTTCCAGGAGGCGTGGGCTAGCCACGTCTTCTGTCCTCTGTTCCAGGGGGCGTGGGCTAGCCACGTCTTCTGTCATCTGTTCCAGGAGGCGTGGACTAGCCACATCTTCTGTCGTCTGTTCCATGGGGCGTGGGCTAGCCACGTCTTCTGTCCTCTGTTCCACGGGGCGTGGGCTAGCCACATCTGTCTACTATCCCAGCAGCTTAGAGTCAACAAACACTTCATCCCAACTTTCTATCCCACCCACACGGGATTTACCCCATACAATCTATCCTCTATCCCAAAACTGATCCCCTATCCATCTTCCATCCACCACCACCCCTTCCTCTCCCCTCACCATTGGTCTAGCCCTTCACTCTATCCTCTATCCCAACCAAGAGCCATGGCAGACCAGCTCCTCACCCCCGACCCTCGTCCATCATGGCCATTGGATAGTGATGGCGACGGTGGGATGGTCGAGAATACCCCAGCCTCTTGTCCAGGGGCGAGATAATGGCATCCCACATTGTCGGTTAAGGGATTGGTTATGTGTGAGACCTGGCCTGGAGACCTGGCCTGGAGACCTGGCCTGGAGACCTGGCCTGGAGACCTGGCCCGGAGACCTGGCCTGGAGACCTGGCCTGGAGACCTGGCCTGGAGACCTCGTTTGGAGATCTCGTCTGGAGATCTGGCCTGGAGACCTGGCCTGGAGACCTCGTCTGGAGATCTCGTCTGGAGACCTGGCCTGGAGACTTGGCCTGGAGACCTGGCCTGGAGACCTGGCCTGGAGACCTCGTTTGGAGATCTCGTCTGGAGACCTGGCCTGGAGACCTGGCCTGGAGACCTGGCCTGGAGACCTCATCTGGAGACTTGTCCTGGAGACCTCGTCTAAGGACCTGGCCTGGAGATCTAGCCAGGAGAGAGGGGTCTCCCTTGGACGAAAAGACTTTTAAGAAATAGGAGAAATCCTTTTTCGTTCCAAGAATATGCGTCCACTTTGTTTACTAGAGCTTAGGTTACGTAAATATTTATTTACTGGTGTTACCGGGCTCTTCCTGGACAATCACATGTTCGCCAAATGGCGTCCTAGCTTCGTCTCTTCGTTGTATATCAACTGACTGTTATATTTCTCTCTTGTGTCTCCCCTGATGATGTGATTATTACACGAAAGTGCACTTGGGAACTTATCGTGTTTCATTTTCCCCGTGGACTCATAAGGATATATATATATATATATATATATATATATATATATATATATATATATATATATATATACTTTTTCTTTCAAACTATTCGCCATTTCCCGCGTTAGCGAGGTAGCGTTAAGAACAGAGGACTGGGCCTCTTTAGGGAATATCCTCACCTGGCCCCCTTCTCTGTTCCTTCTTTTGGAGAGTAGTGAGGGTTCAAATGAGGTCATGACCTTACTTCCACTAGTAGTAAGGTCACAGATAAGGTCACACTATTCCCTTACCACCAGTTGGGGTCACCGGGAGCTGGGTCATGGCAGAGAGTGTTCTAACTACACATTCAGCTTATCTTTTGAGGGGAAGGGAAAGGGAAGGGAAGGGGAAGGGAAGGGTAGTGTCGAAGGGAAGGGGTCGTGTCGTCGTTCCAAAGACACAGCTTCCCTTCCTTATCAGTCCATGTTTAGGAAGTTGGGTCAGCCAAGGTCAGTGGACTTCTTCCGTCTTTCTTCGTCTCCTTCTGTTCGTAGCCAAGGTCATCTCACCTTCCATCCTTTGATCCCCACCCTGGGTGCTAGTGTGGATGATGACGGAGACATGGACGAACGGACGCCGCCACAGTGACACACACACACACACACACACACACACACACACACACCAGGCGTTAAAAGGGATGATGATTGGTGTACATACACACACACACACACACACACACACACACACACACACACACACACACACACACACCAGGCGTTAAAAGGGATGATGATTGGTGTACACACACACACAGACGTTTGGTGTAAACATACACACACACACAGACAGACAGACGGGTCGTTGTAGGCCTCTCAGGGTCGTCAGAAAGGCTGGGAAGTGTGGTCGTCTGCCTCCTCTTCCATTGGTGTGGCCTCGTGTGTACGATGAGAGGGAGAGAGAAAGAGAGAGAGAGGGAGAGGGAGGGAGAGAGAGAGAGAGAGAGAGGGAGAGAGAGAGGGAGGGAGAGAGGGAGGGAGGGAGAGTTGACGAACTTACACGCCACACAACCACGCCCGAAGTTAATGAGACGATGCCTTTGCAATTAGTGACTCACTTATTACCTCTGTAAGTTAATTTTGATGTGGGGGGAAGGGGAAAGGGGGAGAGAGGGAGAGGAAGAGGGAAAGAGAGAGAGGGAGAGAGAGGGAGGGGGTTAATCACCCCTTCCACTCTTACCCCTCCACCACCACCACCGTCTCCTTCTTAACCCACGCCACCTTCCCTCCTTCCCTCCCTCCTTCCCTCCCTCTTTAACATCCCTCCCCCCCCCTCTTTTCCCCTCCCCCCTCCTTCCCCCCCCCCTTAAAGCAGTGGGGTCAACCCACCCTCCCCCCCCCCACCTCCCCCCTCCCCCCTGCTTGTCCTTGCGTAGGGGGGGGGGGAGGGGTTGTTAGCGTGGCCCCCGCTCGTGATTGGGGGGGAAGTTGCCTGGCTAATTGGCATGAATTGCCTTGGGGGTCGTTTGCCCCGTCATGTTACCGTGGGGCACCCCGGCCCGGGGTCAGAGGTCAAATCCTGGTATATGTACAGGATTGAGACAGGTATATAGATCCGGATGTACATACATACATATACATACATGCATACATAAGGGTATACCTACTCACGTATATACATACGTGCATATACTTACATACGTAGGTACGTACATAAGGATATACCTTCTCACGGATATACATATATACATATGCATATGAACATACATAAGTATATACCTACTCACGGATATATATATATATACATATATATATATATATATATATATATATATATATATATATATATATATCTTTCTTTCTTTCATACTATTCGCCATTTCCCGCATTAGCGAGGTAGCGTTGAGAACAGAGGACTAGGCCCTTGAGGGAATATCCTCACCTGGGCCCCTTCTCTGTTCCCTCTTTTGGAAAATTAAAAAAAAAAAAAAAAAAAAAAAATATATATATATATATATATATATATATATATATATATATATATATATATATATATATATATATATATATATATATATATATGCATTCATACATATATATACTTACATACGTAGGTACATACATAAGGATATACCTTCTCACGGATATACATATATACATATATATATATATGAACATACATAAATATATACCTACTCACGGATATATATATATACATATATACATGCATTCATACATATATATACAGACATATACATGGTTCTTAAAGTGAACTAGACATCCCTAGGACTACATTAATAAGGCTCACTGGGGCTTCAAGGCTGCGCTCCATTACGTAGCAGGGGAGTGATGATGGTCTTCCCTGGGGTGGGAAAGGAAGGGCCCTGGACGAGACGTGTGCTCGTTTTCGTCCAGCTGACTGATCTGTCCCCCCCCCCCCATCTACAAGCATAGCCTCTGTAACGAGCGGTAATAATGATGGTTATAATTGATTATGTAACACTCACTATATATCAAAAGACTGGTTTGATCAGGAGGCGCGCGCGCGCGTGCGCACAGCAGCAGCTGCTAGCTGGGACGAAATTAGCTTCATTAGAGAGGTCATTAGGGTGTTTATGCTTTGTGATGAGTAGGATACATGGCCTCTCATGTCGTTTGTTTACGTAGAGAGAAATACGGAGGTATGTTGAATGTCCGTGTGTCTGAGAAATACGGAGGTATGTTGAATGTCTGTGTGTCTGAGAAATACGGAGGTATGTTGAATGTCTGTGTGTCTGAGAAATACGGAGGTATGTTGAATGTCTGTGTGTCTGAGAAATACGGAGGTATGTTGAATGTCTGTGTGTCTGAGAAATACGGAGGTATGTTGAATGTCCGTGTGTCTGAGAAATACGGAGGTATGTTGAATGTCTGTGTGTCTGAGAAATACGGAGGTATGTTGAATGTCCGTGTGTCTGAGAAATACGGAGGTATGTTGAATGTCCGTGTGTCTGAGAAATACGGAGGTATGTTGAATGTCCGTGTGTCTGAGAAATACGGAGGTATGTTGAATGTCTGTGTGTCTGATTCATCCCAGACGCGGGCTGGGGTGTACGAGCGGCCTCGCTGGCGTGTGTATGGACACACACTTGGGAGACGCTCGCACATAGGCATTTTCCACTTCCCATTTACTCTGATTGATACATATATATACATTACACATCTCCTGAACACACACACACACACACACACACACACACACACACATATATATACCTGCATATGGTAATGCACGTTCTCTCTCTCTCTCTCTCTCTCTCTCTCTCTCTCTCTCTCTCTCTCTCTCTCTCTCTCTCTCTCTCTCTATCATTATAACGCATTTTTTGTTTTTTTTCAAAACAGATCAAACTACAAAGAAACATATCTGTTGTTTAAGGCTCCCTTAAGTCGCGTCTATGTCACAATCATGTTTTTTGCAAAAGTAAATGTCTCGTTTTAAGACCAGCAACGAAAAATCTTTTTCCCCTTTGACAAAAATTTAGTTGTACAAAAAAAAATTTTTTTTGTTCACCATTTGTTCCCAAATTTCGGGTCTTTAAGTAACGGTCACTTAAGTACGATAAGTGTGTAGTGGGTGTTGTTACTTATGTATCGCGGGTTGGCATTGGCGGGTTAAGTGCGTGATAAAGTGTGTGTGTGTGTGTGTGTGTGTGTGTGATTATGTGTGTGTGTGTGTGTGTGTGTGTATGTGTGTGTGTGTGTGTATGTGTGTGTGTGTGTATGTGTGTGTATGTGTGTGTGTGTGTGTATGTGTGTGTATGTGTGTGTGTGTGGTGTGTATGTGTGTGTATGTGTGTGTGTGTGGTGTGTATGTGTGTGTATGTGCTCAGGGGTCGTACCGTCGTGCTCCGGGGGTCGTACCGGTGTGCTCAGGGGGTCGTACCGTGGTGCTCAGGGGTCGTACCGTCGTGCTCCGGGGGTCGTACCGGTGTGCTCAGGAGGTCGTACCGGTGTGCTCAGGGGGTCGTACCGTGGTGCTCAGGGGGTCGTACCATCGTGTTCATGGGGTCGTATCGTCGTGTTCTGGAGGTCGTACCGTCGTGTTTAAGGAGTCGTACCGTCGTGTTCAGGGGGTCGTAACGTCGTGTTTAGGGGGTCGTACCGTCGTGTTCAGGGGGTCGTACCGTCGTGCTCAGGGGAGTCGTACCGTCGTGCTCAGGGGAGTCGTACCGTCGTGCTCAGGGGAGTCGTACCGTCGTGCTCAGGGGTCATACCGTCGTGCTTAGGGAGGTCGTACCGTCGTGCTCAGGGGGATCGTACCGTCGTGCTCAGGGAGGTCGTACCGTTGTACAACGCTCAGGGGGTCGCACCGTCGTGTTCAGGGAGTCGTACCGTCGTGCTCAGGGGAGTCGTACTTTCGTGTTTAGGGGGTCGTATCGTCGTGCTCAGGGAGGTCGTAACGTCGTGTTTAGGGAGATCGTACCGTCGTGCTCAGGGGGGTCGTACCGTCGTGCTCAGGGAGGTCGTACCGTCGTGCTCAGGGAGATCGTACCGTCGTGCTCACTGGGTCGTACCGTCGTGCTCAGAGGGTCAGGGATGAGCTGCCCTTTGGCGAAAGATGGACTGAGAATGATGTTGTAGTCTCTTCTCTGTACGTATTCTAGTAGATCTCCACCCTTAGTGATGTGGTGGATAAAGGGGGGGCAAGACAGATGTATACGTGTGTGTGTGTGTGTGTGTGTGTGTGTGTGTGGCAGGCGTGAATAGCCAATCACGTCCCTGGGAGGTGGATTGGTGTGGACGAGCGTTTACCTCCCACCCTGATCCACCAGAGACACGTCTTTGTTATGCTAATGTCTCGCCTGGCTCTCTCTCTCTCTCTCTCTCTCTCTCTCTCTCTCTCTCTCTCTCTCTCTCTCTCTCTCTCTCTCTCTCTCTCTCTCTCTCACAACGAGAACAAAGGAATTATGTTAATGATCCATCCAGGGAGAGCACAACACCGCCCCCCCTCCCTCCGCCAGCGTACAGAAAAAAACTTCACCCAGCTACAATGGAAGGGAAAGGGAGGTATGGTATGTTGATAACACACACACACACATACACACACTCACACACACACACACACATATACACACACTCACACACACACACACACACATACATACATACATGCACGCAGACACATACATACACGGACACACACACACACACGCTCATACACACACACGAGAGAGAGAGAGAGAGAGAGAGAGAGAGAGAGAGAGAGAGAGAGAGAGAGAGAGAGAGAGAGAGAGAGAGAGAGGAGGCATGGCTGGGGGGGACACGTCTGGGACATGTTGTCCCTCATCTGGGAATGTCCAGCAGTAAACCATCAGCCACGCCAGGCGTGTGGATCATACGGGACGAAAACCTGCTCTTAGGACGGTATATGGCCAGCCCTCCCTCCGTGTGTGTGTGTGTGTGTGTGTGTGTGTGTGTGTATGTATGTATGTGTGTGTGTGTGTGGTGTGGTGTGTGTGTGTGTGTGTGTGTGGTGTGTGTGTGTGGTGTGTGTGTGTGTGTGTGTGTGTGTGGTGTGTGTGTGTGTGTGTGTGGTGTGGTGTGTGTGTGTGTGTGTGTGTGTGTGTGTGTGTGTGTGTGTGTGTGGTGTGTGTGTGTGTGTGTGTGTGTGTGTGTGGTGTGGTGTGTGTGTGTGTGTGTGTGTGTGTGTGTGTGGTGTGTGTGTGTGTGTGTGTGTGTGTGTGTGTGTGTGTGTGGTGTGTGTGTGTGTGGTGTGTGTGTGTGTGTGTGTGTGTGTGTGTGTCTGTGTGTGTGTGTGTCTGTGTCTGTGTCTGTGTGTGTGTGTGTGTGTGTGTATGTATGTATGTATGTATGTGTGTGTGTGTGTGTGTATGTATGTATGTATGTATGTGTGTGTGTGTGTGTGTGTGTGTGTGTGTGTGTGTATGTATGTATGTATGTATGTGTGTGTGTGTGTGTGTGTATGTATGTATGTATGTATGTGTGTGTGTGTGTGTGTGTGTGTGTGTGTCTGTGTGTGTTTGTGTGTGTTTGTGTGTGTGTGTGTGTGTGTGTGTCTGTGTTTGTGTGTGTGTGTGTGTGTCTGTGGGTGTGGTGTGTGTGTGTGTGTGTGTCTGTATGTGTTACCGGATTCTGCCCGCTTGAGGTATACACCGCGAGTGAAAAGCCACCTTTCGTGTGGCAGTTTTAATCGTCAACTTGTCAAATAGGGTTGAGGTCTCGTCAAAGGAGGTTTACCTCTCTCCCTGCTCCTGAGCGTAGCGCACGCTTGGACTGGGGATTAAATAAAACGGGGGAGGGAGGGAAGTGAATGGATTATTAATTGATAATGCATAAAGAAATGATAGAACTTTATCAAATGACGGGGTAAATAAGCCAGTAATTACTGATGAATATTGTAATTAACGCGTTAACGTTTGATAATTAAACTTGTTACACTGCAGTCATTAATGTATGTTGGGCTAATTTGGAACATATGCATAATTAATGAAAGAGTCATTAGTACATTTGATGAGTGGAAGAATTCCACTGGTAATCAGTCAAAAGTAATATCCTTCTATAACACGATCAGTATCGCTAATTAGATGGTAATTAAGCAGTTAGGCATTTAAGTAGGGGTGTAGTTCTTCTATGAAGCATTTTCTTTTTTTTTTTAAATTTTAGGAACAATATTGAAGTTGCTGTTTGTGTTTTTATGACATGAGTTACAATTCTGGCGAGCAGGATGTGTACAATGTACAATTGTAGTATTGTACATGGCCTTTAACCCAAAACGAGAGGTTTGGACCTAGCTATGAGCTTCCATTGTTTATGTAAACGTTTTGTGTTTGTTTCTCTGTATTCTCTTGACATAGGGAGAGAGAGGTATTGTTTTTGCTGTGTTTGTTGTCCTTGCCATATCATTCTTTATTGATATTCTTTCCAGAAATCGTGAGAACAAAATCATTTTTTTTTTAATTGTGCTGTGACATCAGTTCTTGGTTGTCCTGTACACACCTTGCTGGCTCAGCGCCTCCTTATTTCCCCTTATGTCTTTATTTATAGATTTCTTCTTAAGTTTATTTATTTCAAGGGTTTTATGGGGTCAAAGGTTAAGTTAATGTAAGATATATATATATATATATATATATATATATATATATATATATATATATATATATATATATATATATTCTCAGTCATTTCAAATAAATTTGTGGACAAAAAACTTTTTTTCAAATACTCCATTTAATGACCAGAGGTAATTGGTGATTTTGAACCACTTTGACCATTTAATACAGGTCTTAACACGTGTTTATTATTTAATAGGGGTCAAAGTTCACTAAAGAGGCCTTTTCTTTTTTTTTTTTTTGGCCATAAGCCACATTTCAGCCTGACTTTGTGAAATTTGGCACACACACACACACACACACACACACACACACACACACACACACGTGACCTACAGCTGTCACGTGTGCGAGATGTCATTGGGCCAATTTTAAATGCTTAAATGAACTGCCTATATTCATCATACCCCTTCCCTTCCCCCCCTAAAACCCCCACACACACCCATTACCACTAACACCATCACTGTCACCATTGCTAACCCCTCACCATCACTGTCACCATCAACACACTCGCCATCTTCCCGTTCAGTAAATTTTGTGGTTTAAACGCGAATCTTTAAACTCCGCTAAAGAGACGGAGTTCACCCTACCATTTAAACTGGCTCTTTGAATTCGATTATTTTAACAGTTTCCCTTATATTCCGGTATTTATATGCAAGTTCTTAAGTTCCGACGCATTTAGATGCATTATTTAAGTGTGCGGATCTTTAAACTCCAACATTTTTTATGTATGTGCTTTTAAAAGAAACGAATAATGCAAAAGCGAACATATGATCCGTCAATTCCACCCTGAGTTTTTTTTAAATTCCCTCATTCATTCACAAACTGCAAAACTTTCACTCACACTAGACTTTCAAATATCGTACTTTGATCACAATCTCTAAAATTCCATCATTAACGTACAAGCTTTCGAAGAGCGTCTTTCAAATGGAAATTTATTCAAATACACATCGAAACGCTAACTTTTAAACTCGCCAAGTTAGTCCTACCATTTAAACTATGTTTTAATCACGAAATTTTAAACCATTTAATCGCGAAACTTTAATGCCTATTTAATTTGTTCTCTCTTTAAACCAAGTGCTTTAAACGATAACCTTTGACCTCTCTTATTGGAACACGAGGATGTCAACCCCATATTGAAACACAGTTACAATATCAAACATTCAAACGCAGTCATCTTATCCATGATTCAAACGCGAAATTATTAAGCGCGAACATGGGAGGTTGTATCCATCTTTCAAACGCGAACTTATAAAATCCATCATTCATATGTAATCTTACAAACGCTGTCACTTGGGAACAGAATGACGCATTCCTTATCTTGGATGCATACTTATTAAAGCAAATCAATCAAATGCGAATTTATAAACCGCTTCACTCAAAAGCGAAATATAATGCCCGTTAATCGAACGAGATGCGTGAAAACCCCGTTGTCTGGGACTCCTCCAATCAGAGGTGCCAATTAGACAATAGTCGGCATTTAAATTCATTCATATTTTCTCCTTTTAAATCGCCAGTTTGCCTTGTTCAATTGGCTTGCGAATAACGATACGACCCGTTATTGACATCGAGCCAATGTTGCCTTAAAAATAATTAAGATGGTCTCAAATGGAGGACAAAGGCATTGTGTATATATATATATATATATATATATATATATATATATATATATATATATATATATATATATTTTTTTTTTTTTTTTTTCTTTTAAACTATTTGCCATTTCCCGCGTTGGCGAGGTAGCGTTAAGAACAGAGGACTGGGCCTCTGAGGGAATATCCTCACCTGGCCCCCTTCTCTGTTCCTTCTTTTGGAAAATTAAAAAAAAAAACGAGAGGGGAGGATTTCCAGCCCCCCGCTCCCTCCCCTTTTAGTCGCCTTCTACGACACGCAGGGAATACGTGGGAAGTATTCTTAATCCCCTATCCCCAGGGATAATATATATATATATATATATATATATATATATATATATATATATATATATATATATATATATATATATATATCCCGGGAAACAGATAATTTAATTCACTTGTTGAAGTTTCTTTTAAGGTCTTTTAAAAATGGCGCTCGATATTGCCTGCACACACACACACACACACACACACACACACACACACACACACACACGTCTCGCACTAAGCTTACAGATAAGCTGTGCTCTTCAGGGCTGTCAGTAGTTTAGGGAGCCGCCCTCAAGCTTTTCGTAACGAGCGATCGTTAGTGGGCGTCATTTGGTGAACGAACGCGGGAGGAAAGATGAAATGGTACGAAAGACTATGGAAGATGTATGGGGGGGGGGGGGGGGGTAATTGACTGGAATTGTAATATATATATATATATATATATATTTGGCTTTGTCGCTGTCTCCCGCATTTGCGAGGTAGCGCAAGGAAACAGACGAAAGAAATGGCCCAACCCACCCCCATACACATGTATATACATACACGTCCACACACGCAAATATACATACCTATACATCTCAGTGTATACATATATATACACACACAGACATATACATATATACCCATGTACATAATTCATACTGTCTGCCTTTATTCATTCCCATCGCCACCTCGCCACACATGGAATACCATCCCCCTCCCCCCTCATGTGTGCGAGGTAGCGCTAGGAAAAGACAACAAAGGCCCCATTCGTTCACACTCAGTCTCTAGCTGTCATGTATAATGCACCGAAACCACAGCTCCTTTTCCACATCCAGGCCCCACAGAACTTTCCATGGTTTACCCCAGACGCTTCACATGCCCTGGTTCAATCCATTGACAGCACGTCGACCCCGGTATACCACATCGTTCCAATTCACTCTATTCCTTGCTCGCATTTCACCCTTCTGCATGTTCAGGCCCCGATCACTCAAAATCTTTTTCACTCCATCTTTCCACCTCCAATTTGGTCTCCCACTTCTCCTCGTTCCCTCCACCTCTGACACATATATCCTTTTGGTCAATCATTCCTCACTCATTCTCTCTATGTGATCAAAACACCCTCTTCTGCTCTCTCAACCACACTCTTTTTATTACCACACATCTCTCTTACCCTTACATTACTTACTTGATCAAACCACCTCACACCACACATTGTCCTCAAACATCTCATTTCCAGCACATCCATCCTCCTCCGCACAACTCTATCTATATAACATTGTTGGTACCACTATTCCTTCAAACATATCCATTTTTGCTTTCCAAGATAACATTCTCTACTTCCACACATTTTTCAACGCCCCCAGAACTTTCGCCCCCTCCCCCACCCTATGGTTCACTTCCGCTTCCATGGTTCCATCCGCTGCTAAATCCACTCCCAGATATCTAAAACACTTCACTTCCTCCAGTTTTTCTCCATTCAAACTTACCTCCCAGTTGACTTGACCCTCAACCCTACTGTGCCTAATAACCTTGCTCTTATTCACATTTACTCTCAGCTTTCTTCTTTCACACAATTTACCAAACTCAGTCACCAGCTTCTGCAGTTTCTCACACGAATGAGCCACTAGCGCTGTATCACCAGCGAACAACAACTGACTCACTTCCCAAGCTCTCTCATCCACAACAGACTGCATCCTTGCCGCTCTTTCCAAAACTCTTGCATTCACCTCCCTAACAACCCCATCCATAAACAAATTAAACAACCATGGAGACATCACACACCCCTGCCGCAAACCTGCATTCACTGATAACCAATCACTTTCCTCTCTTCCTACACGTACACGTGCCTTACATCCTCGATAAAAACTTTTCACTGCTTCTAACAACTTGCCTCCCACACCATATATTCTTAGTACCTTCCACAGAGCATCTCTGTCAACTCTATCATATGCCTTCTCCAGATCCATAAATGCTACATACAAATCCATTTGCTTTTCTAAGTATTTCTCACATACATTCTTCAAAGCAAACACCTGATCCACACATCCTCTACCACTTCTGAAACCACACTGCTCTTCCCCAATCTGATGCTCTGTACATGCCTTCACCCTCTCAATCAATACCCTCCCATATAATTTACCAGGAATACTCAACAAACTTATACCTCTGTAATTTGAGCACTCACTCTTATCCCCTTTGCCTTTGTACAATGGCACTATGCACGCATTCCGCCAATCCTCAGGCACCTCACCATGAGTCATACATACATTAAATAACCTTACCAACCAGCCAACAATATAGATAGATAGATAAATAGATAGATAGATAGATAGATAGATACATAGAGATACCGAGTCGTGTACCTAAGTGAATGTGATGGAAAGATGATAATAATAATGCAATGAAAGAAGTATAGATATCTCTTTATCTCAGCCCATCTTGTGGGATCGAACCGTAACACGAGAGAGAGAGAGAGAGAGAGAGAGAGAGAGAGAGAGAGAGAGAGAGAGAGAGAGAGAGAGAGAGAGAGAATAGCCCAGTTGGGGGAAAGGGAGGGGAGGGGAGGGGGAGTGGTTGGGGGTGGTGATGGGGTGAGGGTGTGTGTGTGGGGTGTGTGTGGGGTGTGTGTGGGGTGGGGAGGAGAGGTTCTAAAGTGTAGTAAGCCAGTAGTATTGGCCAGATAATTAGTGTCAGGTGGGATAAGCCTATTGACAGCTCTCGACCCGAATGTCGACTTCTTATCTCTCTCTTTTTTTTTCCCTCTAATGATGATTCTCTCTCTCTCTCTCTCTCTCTCTCTCTCTCTCTCTCTCTCTCTCTCTCTCTCTCTCTCTGATCAAATCCTTTCCATATATCCATCTCCGCTGGGAGATGATGCTGTGACATCTCTAATACTTTATTTTATCCCAAGAGCATCTGGATTGGTCGTTCTAGGTTCGTCATGCAGCAGGAGGGGAAAAAAATTGATTCTGTTCCAGCATTTTGAATGAAGTGGTGTAGATGGGCGTTTAAAGACAGCATTTAGAATTAGCAGAGTTAAGTTGCATAGCAGAGCATTGCACCGTTGTTTCATGATGTCATTCTATCATAGCATTCGTATATATATATATATATATATATATATATATATATATATATATATATATATATATACACACACACACACATATATATATATATATATATATATATATATATATATATATATATATATATATATATACACACATATATATAATGAACTGACTGTTATATATATTTCCTTATATCCCCTGATGATGTGATTATTACACGAAAGTGCACTTGGGAATTTATCGTGTTTCATTTCCCCGTGGACTCATCGTAGTATATATATATATATATATATATATATATATATATATATTTTTTTTTTTTTTTTTTTTATACTTTGTCGCTGTCTCCCGCGTTTGCGAGGTAGCGCAAGGAAACAGACGAAAGAAATGGCCCAACCCGCCATACACATGTACATACACACGTCCACACACACAAATATACATACCTACACAGCTTTCCTTGGTTTACCCCGGACGCTTCACATGCCTTGATTCAATCCACTGACAGCACGTCAACCCCTGTATACCACATCGCTCCAATTCACTCTATTCCTTGCCCTCCTTTCACCCTCCTGCATGTTCAGGCCCCGATCACACAAAATCCTTTTCACTCCATCTTTCCACCTCCAATTTGGTCTCCCTCTTCCCCTCGTTCCCTCCACCTCCGACACATATATCCTCTTGGTCAATCTTTCCTCACTCATTCTCTCCATGTGCCCAAACCATTTCAAAACACCCTCTTCTGCTCTCTCAACCACGCTCTTCCTATTTCCACACATCTCTCTTACCCTTACGTTACTTACTCGATCAAACCACCTCACACCACACATTGTCCTCAAACATCTCATTTCCAGCACATCCATCCTCCTGCGCACAACTCTATCCATAGCCCACGCCTCGCAACCATACAACATTGTTGGAACCACTATTCCCTCAAACATACCCATCTTTGCTTTCCGGGATAATGTTCTCGACTTCCACACATTTTTCAAGGCTCCCAAAATTTTCGCCCCCTCCCCCACCCTATGATCCACTTCCGCTTCCATGGTTCCATCCGCTGACAGATCCACTCCCAGATATCTAAAACACTTCACTTCCTCCAGTCTTTCTCCATTCAAACTCACCTCCCAATTGACTTGACCCTCAACCTTACTGTACCTAATAACCTTGCTCTTATTCACATTTACTCTTAACTTTCTTCTTCCACACAGTTTACCAAACTCCGTCACCAGCTTCTGCAGTTTCTCACATGAATCAGCCACCAGCGCTGTATCATCAGCGAACAACAACTGACTCACTTCCCAAGCTCTCTCATCCCCAACAGACTTCATACTTGCCCCTCTTTCCAAGACTCTTGCATTTACCTCCCTAACAACCCCATCCATAAACAAATTATATATATATATATATATATATATATATATATATATATATATATATATATATATATATATATATATATATATATATATATATATATATTGTGGATAATGGGAGCATAACATCTGTACATTGTACATTTGCTGGGGATCATCATTCCAGGGGTCTGCTCATCATTCCAGGGGTCTGCTCATCATTCCAGGGGTCTGTTCATCATTCCAGGGGTCTGTTCATCATTCCAGGGGTCTGCTCATCATTCCAGGGGTCTGCTCATCATTCCAGGGGTCTGCATCGTTCCGTTTCAGGGGAACGTGGACCACTGGAACGCCACTCCACAGGCACACCGAAAATGATTCCTAAATCAGGGTTGAGCGCCACTGTCACATATGCTCTTCCCGATACCTCGTTAATGTGACCAGGATTTAATGAGGGGAGGAAGGGGGATTGGTGGTACATTGTGATGTTAATGAATGGTCGACGTTGGGGTGTTGGTGAGGATTGGTGTTGGTGAAGATTGGTGATGGTGAAGATTGGTGATGGTGAGGATTGGTGATGGTGAAGATTGGTGTTGGTGAGGATTGGTGATGGTGGGGATTGGTGATGGTGAGGATTGGTGATGGTGAAGATTGGTGATGGTGAGGATTGGTGATGGTGAGGATTGGTGATGGTGAAGATTGGTGATGGTGAGGATTGGTGATGGTGAAGATTGGTGATGGTGAGGATTGGTGATGGTGAGGATTGGTGATGGTGAAGATTGGTGATGGTGAAGATTGGTGATGGTGAAGATTGGTGATGGTGAGGATTGGTGATGGTGAGGATTGGTGATGGTGAAGATTGGTGATGGTGAAGATTGGTGATGGTGAAGATTGGTGATGGTGAGGATTGGTGATGGTGAAGATTGGTGTTGGTGAGGATTGGTGATGGTGGGGATTGGTGATGGTGAGGATTGGTGATGGTGAAGATTGGTGATGGTGAGGATTGGTGATGGTGAGGATTGGTGATGGTGAAGATTGGTGATGGTGAGGATTGGTGATGGTGAAGATTGGTGATGGTGAGGATTGGTGATGGTGAGGATTGGTGATGGTGAAGATTGGTGATGGTGAGGATTGGTGATGGTGAGGATTGGTGATGGTGAAGATTGGTGATGGTGAGGATTGGTGATGGTGAAGATTGGTGATGGTGAGGATTGGTGATGGTGAGGATTGGTGATGGTGAGGATTGGTGATGGTGAGGATTGGTGATGGTGAAGATTGGTGATGGTGAGGATTGGTGATGGTGAGGATTGGTGATGGTGAGGATTGGTGATGGTGAAGATTGGTGATGGTGGGGATTGGTGATGGTGAGGATTGGTGATGGTGAAGATTGGTGATGGTGAGGATTGGTGATGGTGAAGATTGGTGATGGTGAGGATTGGTGATGGTGAGGATTGGTGATGGTGAAGATTGGTGATGGTGAGGATTGGTGATGGTGAGGATTGGTGATGGTGAAGATTGGTGATGGTGAGGATTGGTGATGGTGAAGATTGGTGATGGTGAGGATTGGTGATGGTGAAGATTGGTGATGGTGGGGATTGGTGATGGTGAAGATTGGTGATGGTGAGTTGGGCTTACGAGGCGATGATTGGTGTGGGGAAATGATTGGTTGGATGATGATTGGTCTGGGTCAAGTTCGGGGATGGTGAGGTTATTGTGGATTGGGGGCTAGGGAGAGGATTGGTAAGGGGTGAAGTGAACGGTGGGAGAGGTTATTGGAGTTGATTGGTGGGGTGAGGTGACGTGGGTAGACGATTGGTGGGGTGATACAGTTGGTGGGGAGGTGATTGGTGGGGTGAGGCAGTTGGTGGGGTGATGATTGGTGGGGTGAGGCAGCTGGTGGGGAGGTGATTGGTGGGGTGAGGCAGTTGGTGGGGTGATGATTGGTAGGGTGAGGCAGTTGGTGGGGAGATGATTGGTGGGGTGAGGCAGTTGGTGGGGAGGTGATTGGTGGGGTGAGGCAGTTGGTGGGGTGATGATTGGTGGGGTGAGGCAGCTGGTGGGGAGGTGATTGGTGGGGTGAGGCAGTTGGTGGGGTGATGATTGGTGGGGTGAGGCAGCTGGTGGGGAGGTGATTGGTGGGTGAGGCAGTTGGTGGGGTGATGATTGATGGCGTGAGGCAGTTGGTGGGGAGATGATTGGTGGGGTGAGGCAGTTGGTGGGGTGATGATTGGTGGGGTGAGGCAGCTGGTGGGGAGGTGATTGGTGGGGTGAGGCAGTTGGTGGGGTGATGATTGGTAGGGTGAGGCAGTTGGTGGGGAGATGATTGGTGGGTGAGGCAGTTGGTGGGGAGATGATTGGTGGGGTGAGGCAGTTGGTGGGTGATGATTGGTGGGGTGAGGCAGCTGGTGGGGAGGTGATTGGTGGGGTGAGGCAGTTGGTGGGGTGATGATTGGTAGGGTGAGGCAGTTGGTGGGGAGATGATTGGTGGGGTGAGGCAGTTGGTGGGGTGAGGCAGTTGGTGGGGAGGTGATTGGTGGGGTGAGGCAGTTGGTGGGGAGGTGATTGGTGGGGTGAAGCAGTTGGTGGGGAGGTGATTGGTGGGGTGAGGCAGTTGGTGGGGAGGTGATTGGTGGGGTGAAGCAGTTGGTGGGGAGGTGATTGGTGGGGTGAGGCAGTTGGTGGGGAGGTGATTGGTGGGGTGAGGCAGTTGGTGGGGAGGTGATTGGTGGGGTGAGGCAGTTGGTGGGGAGATGATTGGTGGGGTGAGGCAGTTGGTGGGGAGGTGATTGGTGGGGTGAAGCAGTTGGTGGGGAGGTGATTGGTGGGGTGAGGCCGTTGGTGGGGAGGTGATTGGTGGGGTGAAGCAGTTGGTGGGGAGGTGATTGGTGGGGTGAGGCAGTTGGTGGGGAGGTGATTGGTGGGGTGAGGCAGTTGGTGGGGAGGTGATTGGTGGGGTGAGGCAGTTGGTGGGGAGATGATTGGTGGGGTGAGGCAGTTGGTGGGGAGGTGATTGGTCGGGTGAGGCAGTTGGTGGGGAGATGATTGGTGGTGTGAGGCAGTTGGTGGGGAGATGAATGGTGGGGTGAGGCAGTTGGTGGGGAGATGATTGGTGGTGTGAGGCAGTTGGTGGGGAGATGATTGGTGGGGTGAGGCAGTTGGTGGGGAGGTGATTGGTGGGGTGAAGCAGTTGGTGGGGAGGTGATTGGTGGGGTGAGGCAGTTGGTGGGGAGGTGATTGGTGGGGTGAGGCAGTTGGTGGGGAGATGATTGGTGGGGTGAGGCAGTTGGTGGGGAGATGATTGGTGGGGTGAGGCAGTTGGTGGGGAGGTGATTGGTGGGGTGAAGCAGTTGGTGGGGAGATGATTGGTGGGGTGAGGCAGATGGTGGGGAGATGACTGGTGGGGTGAGGCAGTTGGTGGGGAGATGACTGGTGGGGTGAGGCAGTTGGTGGGATGATTGGTGGGGTGAGGCAGTTGGTGGGGAGATGATTGGTGGGGTGAGGCAGTTGGTGGGGAGATGATTGGTGGGGTGAGGCAGTTGGTGGGGAGATGATTGGTGGGGTGAGGCAGTTGGTGGGGTGAGGCAGTTGGTGGGGAGGTGATTGGTGGGGTGAGGCAGTTGGTGGGGAGGTGATTGGTGGGGTGAGGCAGTTGGTGGGGAGATGATTGGTGGGGTGAGGCAGTTGGTGGGGAGATGATTGGTGGGGTGAGGCAGTTGGTGGGGAGATGATTGGTGGGGTGAGGCAGTTGGTGGGGAGATGATTGGTGGGGTGAGGCAGTTGGTGGGGAGATGATTGGTGGGGTGAGGCAGTTGGTGGGGAGATGATTGGTGGGGTGAGGCAGTTGGTGGGGAGATGATTGGTGGGGTGGGGTAGGGTGATCTTTGGGGAGGTGATCTAAGAATTCTGACAGTGAACGAATCACGAGAAATTCCCCAATAAAAGATTACCATATGTCTCTATGAGGTTAGTCTCGTTCCATATTGAATCGATGTATTTTTTTTTTTTCCACAGGACACTTTGCTGCTTTGGGTTGTAAGTTGGCCCATGAGAGTTGGGGAGTGGGGAGAATTGAGGGAGTGGGGAGAATTGGGGTGGTGGGTAGGTCAATGAGGAGGGTGATTCTGTGATTTAAATGTGTACGAACTTTTCTAGATCGGTCATATGACCGGATTTAATGGCTGGAACTCTGCCTTTTCCGGTTTAGTAATGCAGTTAATTACATCCGATGGCGTTAATTGGAATTCTTCGGTTTAGCATTGCTCAAAGAACCGGCCGCTGTCGACGGTAAACAACGCTTGAACGAGAGAATGAGGTGCTTGTGCCGTTGCCGACCAATGAATGACTCGCTTACATTGGCAAACACCAAGTTTGCTCAGACATGAGCCAATGAAGAGCTGGGTTCCATCCTCGTGTACAGACGTCCAATCAGCACTAACTTTACATAATTTCTCATGACGTCATAGACCTATGTTGCTATTATTTCAGCACTTCGTATTATAGATTGGAAATATCTTAAGATTTTCCTATGCCCTAGAGTTCCAGTCATCACCTAATTAGATAATAATTCCTGGAGTAATCGTTTCAATTATCACTTCCTTACAGCCAATGGTCTAGGGGAGATACCATTGCAAGATGTGGCAACGTTGCATTTTCAGTTTACCGCCAAAAATCTCGCATCATGGTCGGTTGTTGACCGGAAACGACTTATTGACTCGGTTCACCGAGAAAAATAATTGTTGTCGGGCGTCTAATGGATGACCGATGACATTAATTAATATAAATAAATGAAAGTACAACTGATATCGTCGATGACGTACTGAATGACATTTGGTGATTTACGTAATTTATTATAGTAGGCAGACATTAGTATTTACATTGGCCCTTCAGTTATTATCACTTAGCCGCTGCTCTCGATTGAATGCTGCTTCCTATAGCTTCTATGTAGACCAACCACACGAGGATGGACCGTTATAATTCTCCCCTCAGTTGCTCTGCACTTAGAACACACACACAC
>NC_092269.1:31038342-31055842 GCF_036320965.1 Panulirus ornatus
AACTCAAAGGTAATCCGTCAGTGATTAAAAAAAAATGATTATAACTCAAAGGTAATCCCGTCAGTGATTTAGAATAATGATTATAACTCAAAGGTAATCCCGTCAGTGATTAAAAAAAATGATTATAACTCAAACGTAATCCGTCAATGATAAAAAAAATGATTATAACTCAAAGGTAATCCGTCAATGATAAAAAAATTATTATAATTCAAAGGTAATCCGTCAATGATTAAAAGAATTATTATAACTCAAAGGTAATCCGTCAATGATTTAAAAAAAATGATTATAACTCAAAGGTAATCCGTCAGTGATTTTAAAAAAATTATTATAACTCAAAGGTAATCCGTCAATGATTTAAAAAAGATTATTATAACTCAAAGGTAATCCGTCAGTGATTAAGAAAATAATAATTATAACTCAAAGGTAATCCATCAGTGATTAAAAAGATGATTATAACTCAAAAGTAATCCGTCAGTGAGTAAAAAAAATGATTATAACTCAAAGGTAATCCACAGCAAATTGGACCGTATTGAGAATTACATTAATTTTTTCTTTTAAAAATTATCTGGAGAGCCATTATTATTGTCTGCTATCCAATTCCTTTAAACAATTAACGATTCTTTATTTCTTTAGTTCGATTTGTCGTCCGGATCGCAAACTCGTTAAGGTAATTAGCAGACGTAATTACCGTTCTTGGTGATTAGACAAACGCATGCATTGTGTCGGTACTGAGCCAAGACCAAGAGGTGATTACATGCATGGTTAAAGGTCATTTGCATAGTTCCCTTTGAGCGGGACTCTGCCATCGCTCAGGCACGACGGTACGACCCCTTGTGAGTACGACGGTACGACTCTTGATCACGATGGTACGACCCTTGTGAGCACGTCGGTACGACCATTGAGTACGATGGTACGATCTTTGTGAGCACGACCATACGACCCTTGTGAGCACGACGGTACGACCATTGAGTACGACGGTACGACCCTTGTGAGCACGTCGGTACGACCATTGAGTACGACGGTAGACCCTTGTTAGCACGACGGTACGACCTTTAAGTACGACGGTACGACCATTGAGCACGACGGTACGACCTTTGAGTACGACGGTACGACCATTGAGCACGACGGTACGACCATTGAGCACGACGGTACGACCATTGAGCACGACGGTACGACCTTTAAGTACGACGGTACGACCATTGAGCACGACGGTACGACCTTTAAGTACGACGGTACGACCATTGAGTACGACGGTACGACCATTGAGCACGACGGTACGACCCTTGTGAGCACGACGGTACGACCCTTGTGAGCACGACGGTACGACCATTGAGCACGACGGTACGACCTTTAAGTACGACGGTACGACCCTTGTGAGCACGACGGTACGACCCTTGTGAGCACGACGGTACGACCCTTGTGAGCACGACGGTACGACCTTTAAGTACGACGGTACGACCCTTGTGAGCACGACGGTACGACCATTGAGTACGACGGTACGACCCTTGTGAGCACGACGGTACGACCTTTAAGTACGACGGTACGACCATTGAGTACGACGGTACGACCCTTGTGAGCACGACGGTACGACCATTGAGCACGACGGTACGACCTTTAAGTACGACGGTACGACCATTGAGCACGACGGTACGACCCTTGTGAGCACGACGGTACGACCATTGAGTACGACGGTACGACCATTGAGTACGACGGTACGACCATTGAGCACGACGGTACGACCATTGAGTACGACGGTACGACCCTTGTGAGCACGACGGTACGACCCTTGTGAGCACGACGGTACGACCCTTGTGAGCACGACGGTACGACCATTGAGTACGACGGTACGACCATTGAGTACGACGGTACGACCCTTGTGAGCACGACGGTACGACCTTTAAGTACGACGGTACGACCCTTGTGAGCACGACGGTACGACCTTTAAGTACGACGGTACGACCATTGAGTACGACGGTACGACCCTTGTGAGCACGACGGTACGACCTTTAAGTACGACGGTACGACCATTGAGCACGACGGTACGACCTTTAAGTACGACGGTACGACCATTGAGTACGACGGTACGACCATTGAGTACGACGGTACGACCATTGAGTACGACGGTACGACCCTTGTGAGCACGACGGTACGACCTTTAAGTACGACGGTACGACCATTGAGTACGACGGTACGACCCTTGTGAGCACGACGGTACGACCTTTAAGTACGACGGTACGACCATTGAGTACGACGGTACGACCATTGAGCACGACGGTACGACCTTTAAGTACGACGGTACGACCATTGAGTACGACGGTACGACCCTTGTGAGCACGACGGTACGACCCTTGTGAGCACGACGGTACGACCATTGAGTACGACGGTACGACCCTTGTGAGCACGACGGTACGACCCTTGTGAGCACGACGGTACGACCTTTAAGTACGACGGTACGACCATTGAGCACGACGGTACGACCATTGAGTACGACGGTACGACCATTGAGCACGACGGTACGACCATTGAGCACGACGGTACGACCTTTAAGTACGACGGTACGACCATTGAGCACGACGGTACGACCATTGAATACGACGGTACGACCATTGAGTACGACGGTACGACCATTGAGTACGACGGTACGACCATTGAGTACGACGGTACGACCATTGAGTACGACGGTACGACCATTGAGTACGACGGTACGACCATTGAGTACGACGGTACGACCCTTGTGAGCACGACGGTACGACCATTGAGTACGACGGTACGACCATTGAGTACGACGGTACGACCATTGAGTACGACGGTACGACCATTGAGTACGACGGTACGACCATTGAGTACGACGGTACGACCATTGAATACGACGGTACGACCATTGAGTACGACGGTACGACCCTTGTGAGCACGACGGTACGACCCTTGTGAGCACGACGGTACGACCTTTAAGTACGACGGTACGACCCTTGTGAGCACGACGGTACGACCATTGAGCACGACGGTACGACCCTTGTGAGCACGACGGTACGACCTTTAAGTACGACGGTACGACCCTTGTGAGCACGACGGTACGACCTTTAAGTACGACGGTACGACCATTGAGTACGACGGTACGACCATTGAGTACGACGGTACGACCATTGAGCACGACGGTACGACCCTTGTGAGCACGACGGTACGACCTTTAAGTACGACGGTACGACCCTTGTGAGCACGACGGTACGACCTTTAAGTACGACGGTACGACCCTTGTGAGCACGACGGTACGACCTTTAAGTACGACGGTACGACCATTGAGCACGACGGTACGACCTTTAAGTACGACGGTACGACCCTTGTGAGCACGACGGTACGACCTTTAAGTACGACGGTACGACCCTTGTGAGCACGACGGTACGACCTTTAAGTACGACGGTACGACCCTTGTGAGCACGACGGTACGACCATTGAGTACGACGGTACGACCATTGAGCACGACGGTACGACCATTGAGTACGACGGTACGACCCTTGTGAGCACGACGGTACGACCATTGAGCACGACGGTACGACCATTGAGTACGACGGTACGACCATTGAGTACGACGGTACGACCATTGAGCACGACGGTACGACCATTGAGCACGACGGTACGACCATTGAGCACGACGGTACGACCATTGAGCACGACGGTACGACCATTGAGCACGACGGTACGACCATTGAGCACGACGGTACGACCATTGAGCACGACGGTACGACCATTGAGTACGACGGTACGACCATTGAGCACGACGGTACGACCATTGAGCACGACGGTACGACCATTGAGCACGACGGTACGACCTTTAAGTACGACGGTACGACCATTGAGCACGACGGTACGACCATTGAGTACGACGGTACGACCATTGAGCACGACGGTACGACCATTGAGTACGACGGTACGACCATTGAGCACGACGGTACGACCATTGAGTACGACGGTACGACCATTGAGCACGACGGTACGACCTTTAAGTACGACGGTACGACCATTGAGTACGACGGTACGACCATTGAGCACGACGGTACGACCATTGAGCACGACGGTACGACCTTTAAGTACGACGGTACGACCATTGAGCACGACGGTACGACCTTTAAGTACGACGGTACGACCATTGAGCACGACGGTACGACCATTGAGTACGACGGTACGACCATTGAGTACGACGGTACGACCATTGAGCACGACGGTACGACCTTTAAGTACGACGGTACGACCCTTGTGAGCACGACGGTACGACCTTTAAGTGTTGTGGATAATTGTCATTCCAGTGTACTTTTCTCTTACTGGATTGAGCACTATGGATAATTGTCATTCTAATGTACTTTTCTCGTACCGGATTGAGTACTATGGATAATTATCATTCTCATGTACTTCTCTCGTACTGGATTGAGTGCTATGGATAATTGTCATTCTAATGTACTTTTCTCGTACTGGATTGAGTACTATGGATAATTGTCATTCCAATGTACTTTTCTCGTACCGGATTGAGTACTATGGATAATTGTCATTCTAATGTACTTTTCTCGTACTGGATTGAGCACTATGGATAATTGTCATTCTAATGTACTTTTCTCGTACCGGATTGAGTACTATGGATAATTGTCATTCTCATGTACTTCTCTCGTACTGGATTGAGTGCTATGGATAATTGTCATTCTAATGTACTTTTCTCATACTGGATTGAGGGCTATGGATAATTGTCATTCCAATGTACTTTTCTCGTACCGGATTGAGTACTATGGATAATTGTCATTCCAATGTACTTTTCTCGTACTGGATTGAGTGCTGGTTGTGTGTGTGTGTGTGTGTGTGTGTGTGTGTGTGTGTGTGTGTGTGTGTGTGTTTGTTTTTTCATACCTTTTCCACCGCCCAGTGTAAGATGAATGAATCTGGAATACATCAATACAGCACTCGGGCATTGGTGATTTATTACCTCCTACATCAATACAGTACTGTATCATTAGTGATTCATTACTTCATACATCAATACAGTGCTGTATGACTGGTAACTTATTACCGCATACATTGATAGTGCTGTATCACTGATGATTTATTTCCTCATACATCAATACAGTGCTGTATCACTGGTGATTTATTCCCTCATACATCAATACAGTGCTGTATCACTGATGATTTATTCTCTCATACATCAATACATTACTGTATCGCTGGTGATTCATTCCCTCATACATCAATACACTTTGTATTACTATTAACTTCGTTCATACAACAATACAGTAGGTTAGTGTCACTGTATTCTAGACCCACCTAACCCTACAGTCGATGCATGAACTGGATACAACACGAGTGAGGACATGGCGTCTTTGGCTCATTCACTCTACTTTCCTTGGGTGATTTTCGACCTTGTAAGCAGTAAGGCGACCCATGGGGGGAAGACAGTGTGTTTTGCTGGCATTAGAGTCGCTGGCCCAATACGGGAGTAATGGGCCATTAAACTCTAATGTCTCGGGAAGCGATTCGCCTCGAACTGAAGGCTTCTTTCGACGCATCCTTCCTGCTTTCATTTCATTCCTTCATTCAATTTCTTTCTGAATGAAATGGTCTATTTTGTCCTGCTTTTATTCATGTCTTCTTCCTTCATTCTTTTCCTTCTTCATTCCTTTCTCTTTCCATCTTTCTACCTTCCTTCCTTTCTTCTCTCTTCCTTCCATCCTTTCTTCCTTCCTTCCTTCTTTCTTCCTTCCATCCTCTCACTGCTGCTCACCTGGTCCAGAAGAAGACTTGACTCACAGAGTCGACCAGACTCACAGAGTCGACCAGACTTACATAATCGACCACACTCACAGAATCGACCAGACTCACTCACAAAATCCAACATAATCGACCAGACTTACAGAGTCGACCAGACTCACAAAATCCACCACTCACAAAATCGACCAGACTCAGAATCCACCAGAATCACGTAATCGACCACACTCACAGAATCGAACACTTACATAATCGACCACACTCACAACATCGAGCAGACTCACAGAATCGACCACTCTCACAGAATCCACCAGACTCACATAATCGACCAGACTCACAGAATCAGCCAGACTTACATAATCGACCAAGACTCACAGAATCAACCAGACTTACATAATCGATCTCACTCAGAATCAACCAGACTTACATAATCGACCAGACTCACAGAAACGACCAGACTTACATAATCGACCAGACTCACAGAAACGACCAGACTTACATAATCGACCAGATTCACAGAATCGACCACACTCACAAAATCGACCAGACTCACAGAATCGACTAGACTCACACACTCCACATCTTTAGTTTGTTCTAAGAACATCACACACATTTAGAAGGTCATCTACAAAACTGATTATATCGATAATTGGCAATGTAATAGTAATGTAATCTAGGAATTATTTTTTCCCCACGTTTGGCATTCAAACTTAATTGTGTTGGCGGTGTATTGTTTTTTTTCCTCATGTACCGTATTTTTTGTCTTCCAAGTACCGTATTTTTTTTCTGAGCACCGTATTTTCCCCCCATACACCCTATTTTTTTGTTTCCAAGCACCGTATATTTTCCCAAGCACCGTATTTTCCCCCATACATCGTTTTTTGTTTTTTTTCCATGCATCGTATTATTTTCCCATGCTCAATTTTTTCCCCCAGTGCACCGATTTTTCCCCATTCATTGAAATGTTTTCCATGCACCGTATTTTTCCCCATCGCCCCGTATTTATCCCCACTGCACTATATTTTTCTCCCATTGCACCGTATTTTCCCCCATTGCACCATATTTTTCCCATTGCACCGTATTTTCCCCCATTGCTCCATATTTTTCCCATTGCCCCATATTTATCCCCATTGCACCATATTTTTCTCCCATTGTATCATATTTTCCCCCATTGCACCGCATTTTTTTCCCGATTGACCGAATCATTTTTCCCCAATCGTACTATATTTCCCCCCCCCCCATGGCACCATATATTTTCCCCCCATTCCACCATATTTTTCCCCATGGCACCATATTTTCTCCCCCCCATTGACCAAATTATTTTTTCCTCATACACAATGTGTGCTCTGAAATCCCCCCCCCCTCTCCCCCCACCTCACGAAGACACCCCCACACCCCACACCCCCACCCCCACCCACACCCCCACACCACCCACACCCCACCCACAGCCCACACCTAACCCACACCCCCACCCCCACACCCCACCTACACCCCCACACCCCACCCACAGCCCACCCACAGCCCACACCCCACCCACACCCCCACCCCCCACACCCCACCCACACCCCAACACCACCTACACCCCCACACCCACACCCCACCCACACCCCCACCCCCACCTACACCCACACCCCACCCCCACACCCCACAGCCCACACCCCACCCACACCCCCCACACCCCCCACACCCCACACCCCACCCACACCCCCCCCTCCTTGTGCTATGTCTTAACCACACACACACACTTCGACCCTTTTTGAGCATCGCATATATGAGACTATGAACTCACACGGGACCTACATGAGAATTATGAGTAGCATATCGTAAACCTGAGTCTCATAACGTCCCTCATTATTTCCCCCTCCCTCATTATCACCTCGTCAGTAATTTCTCTCATATTTTCCCCCTTTTCCCCCTCCCTCATTATCACCTCGTCAGTAATTTCTCTCATATTTTCCCCCTTTTCCCCCTCCCTCATTATCACCTCGTCAGTAATTTCTCTCATATTTTCCCCCTTTTCCCCCTCCCTCATTATCACCTCGTCAGTAATTTCTCTCATATTTTCCCCCTTTTCCCCCTCCCTCATTATCACCTCGTCAGTAATTTCTCTCATATTTTCCCCCTTTCCCCCCTCCCTCATTATCACCTCGTCAGTAATTTCTCTCATATTTTCCCCCTTTTCCCCCTCCCTCATTATCACCTCGTCAGTAATTTCTCTCATATTTTCCCCCTTTCCCCCTCCCTCATTATCACCTCGTCAGTAATTTCTCTCATATTTTCCCCCTCATGATACACACTTCGCTCTCTGTTCTCCTCCTTGACGTGTTATGGTCCCCACAGTCCCCCCCCCCATGTATTATTACCCACACAGTCCCCCCATGTATTATTATCCACACAGTCCCCCCATGTATTATTACCCACACAGTCCCCCCATGTATTATTACCCACACAGTCCCCCCATGTATTATTGCCCACTCAGTCCCCCCATGTATTATTGCCCACACAGTCCCCCCATGTATTATTACCCACACAGTCCCCCCCATGTATTATTACCCACACAGTCCCCCCATGTATTATTACCCACACAGTCCCCCCCCATGTATTATTGCCCACTCAGTCCCCCCATGTATTATTGCCCACACAGTCCCCCCATGTATTATTACCCACACAGTCCCCCCATGTATTATTACCCACACAGTCCCCCCATGTATTATTGCCCACTCAGTCCCCCCATGTATTATTGCCCACACAGTCCCCCCATGTATTATTACCCACACAGTCCCCCCATGTATTATTACCCACACAGCCTCCCCATTTATTATTACCCACTCAGTCCCCCCCATGTATTATTACCCACACAGTCCCCCATGTATTATTACCCACACAGTCCCCCCATGTATTATTACCCACACAGTCCCCCCATGTATTATTACCCACACAGTCCCCCCCATGTATTATTGCCCACACAGTCCCCCCATGTATTATTACCCACACAGTCCCCCCATGTATTATTACCCACACAGTCCCCCCATGTATTATTACCCACTCAGTCCTCCCCATGTATTATTACCCACACAGTCCCTCCCATGTATTATTACCCACACAGTCCCCCCCATGTATTATTACCCACACAGTCCCCCCCATGTATTATTACCCACACAGTCCCCCCCATGTATTATTACCCACACAGTCCCCCCATGTATTATTACCCACACAGCTCCCCCATGTATTATTACCCACACAGTCCCCCCCATGTATTATTACCCACACAGTCCCCCCCATGTATTATTACCCACACAGTCCCCCCCATGTATTATTACCCACAGAGCCTCCCCATGTATTATTACCCACACAGTCCCCCATGTATTATTACCCACACAGTCCCCCCATGTATTATTATCCACAGTCCCCCCATGTATTATTATCCACACAGTCCCCCCCATGTATTATTACCCACACAGTCCCCCCATGTATTATTATCCACACAGTCCCCCCATGTATTATTATCCACACAGTCCCCCCATGTATTATTACCCACACAGTCCCCCATGTGTTATTACCCACACAGTTCCCCCCATGTATTATTACCCACACAGTCCTCCCCATGTATTATTGCCCACTCAGTCCTCCCCATGTATTATTACCCACACAGTTCCCCCATGTATTATTACCCACACAGTCCCCCCATGTATTATTACCCACACAGTCCTCAACATGTATTATTACCCACACAGTTCCCCCATGTATTATTACCCACACAGTCCCCCCATGTATTATTACCCACACAGCCTCCCCATGTATTATTACCCACACAGTCCCCCGCATGTATTATTACCCACATGTATTATTTTTCTTATATATATATGTGTGTGTGCCTTTAAAAGGCCTTTCCTTTTAATTCATTGGGCCATTTCTCCTCCCCTCATTCCCCCATCCCCAACCCCCACCCCACCCCCACCTCCTTCCCCATTACAAGACCGAGCGCTTCTCATACAATGGGGGTAATTACCTTTGTTATAAAAGGCGATGGCGTATTGAAAGAAAGCGATGCTTTTAGACCCATATATCCGGCTTTAATGGCATCTGTACAATGGCGTTCGTGTATGTGGGGTGTGGGTGGGAGGGAAGGAGGGAGGGAAGGAGGGAAGGAGGAGGGATGGAGAGGTGATTGTATTGTATAGGTGCTGGGTCATGAGGAATCCAATGTTGTAGTTATAATAACCCCAGATCTATATAGACGAACGTAGAGGAATCCAATGTTGTAGTTATAATAACCCCAGATCTATATAGACGAACGTAGAGGAATCCAATGTTGTAGTTATAATAACCCCAGATCTATATAGACGAACGTAGAGGAATCCAATGTTCTAGTTATAATAACCCCAGATCTATATAGACGAACGTAGAGGAATCCAATGTTGTAGTTATAATAACCCCAGATCTATATAGACGAACGTAGAGGAATCCAATGTTGTAGTTATAATAACCCCAGATCTATATAGACGAACGTAGAGGAATCCAATGTTGTAGTTATAATAACCCCAGATCTATATAGACGAACGTAGAGGAATCCAATGTTGTAGTTATAATAACCCCAGATCTATATAGACGAACGTAGAGGAATCCAATGTTGTAGTTATAATAACCCCAGATCTATATAGACGAACGTAGAGGAATCCAATGTTGTAGTTATAATAACCCCAGATCTATATAGACGAACGTAGAGGAATCCAATGTTGTAGTTATAATAACCCCAGATCTATATAGACGAACGTAGAGGAATCCAATGTTGTAGTTATAATAACCCCAGATCTATATAGACGAACGTAGAGGAATCCAATGTTGTAGTTATAATAACCCCAGATCTATATAGACGAACGTAGAGGAATCCAATATTCTAGTTAAAATAACCCCAGATCTATATAGACGAACGTAGAGGAATCCAATGTTGTAATTATAATAACCCCAGATCTATATAGACGAACGTAGAGGAATCCAATGTTGTAGTTATAATAACCCCAGATCTATATAGACGAACGTAGAGGAATCCAATGTTGTAGTTATAATAACCCCAGATCTATATAGACGAACGTAGAGGAATCCAATGTTGTAGTTATAATAACCCCAGATCTATATAGACGAACGTAGAGGAATCCAATGTTGTAGTTATAATAACCCCAGATCTATATAGACGAACGTAGAGGAATCCAATGTTGCTAGTTATAATAACCCCAGATCTATATAGACGAACGTAGAGGAATCCAATGTTGTAGTTATAATAACCCCAGATCTATATAGACGAACGTAGAGGAATCCAATGTTGTAGTTATAATAACCCCAGATCTATATAGACGAACGTAGAGGAATCCAATGTTGTAGTTATAATAACCCCAGATCTATATAGACGAACGTAGAGGAATCCAATGTTGTAGTTATAATAACCCCAGATCTATATAGACGAACGTAGAGGAATCCAATGTTGTAGTTATAATAACCCCAGATCTATATAGACGAACGTAGAGGAATCCAATGTTGTAGTTATAATAACCCCAGATCTATATAGACGAACGTAGAGGAATCCAATGTTGTAGTTATAATAACCCCAGATCTATATAGACGAACGTAGAGGAATCCAATGTTGTAGTTATAATAACCCCAGATCTATATAGACGAACGTAGAGGAATCCAATGTTGTAGTTATAATAACCCCAGATCTATATAGACGAACGTAGAGGAATCCAATGTTGTAGTTATAATAACCCCAGATCTATATAGACGAACGTAGAGGAATCCAATGTTCTAGTTATAATAACCCCAGATCTATATAGACGAACGTAGAGGAATCCAATGTTGTAGTTATAATAACCCCAGATCTATATAGACGAACGTAGAGGAATCCAATGTTGTAGTTATAATAACCCCAGATCTATATAGACGAACGTAGAGGAATCCAATGTTGTAGTTATAATAACCCCAGATCTATATAGACGAACGTAGAGGAATCCAATGTTGTAGTTATAATAACCCCAGATCTATATAGACGAACGTAGAGGAATCCAATGTTGTAGTTATAATAACCCCAAATCTATATAGACGAACGTAGGGTTAGAAGTGTGTTTACATACAGATTAGTATAGAACGGAGGGTTTGATTGTCAATATTTTTTTTGCTTTTTTACGTTACAGTTGTCTTTGATTCTGTATAAGTATTTGTGTTATTTGGGAACACTAAGCTCCATGATCTTGTTATCTTGAGAACAAGGCTCAATGTTCTGTTATTGAGAACACAAGCTTCATGTTCTGTTAGACGATGGAGTAACAAGCTCATGTTTGTTATTGTGGAGAACACAAAGCTCATGTTTCTTCATCTGTGGAGAACATCAAGGCATTCTTGTTTCCTTGTTATATATGGAGAACCACAAGCTTCTTTTCTCCATTGTAATAGGAAACCAAGGTTCTTGTCTCGTTATAGGAGAACACAAGGCTCATGTTCTCATTGTCATCTGTGGAGAACACAAGCTTTGTTCTCCTGTTATATGGAGAACACAAGGCTTCATAACTTTGTTATAATGGAGAACAAGGCTTTTGTTAACCCTGTTATATATGAGAACCAAGGCTCTTGTTCCTGTTATATATGAGAACACAAGGCTCTTGTTCTCCTTGTTATCTAGGAGAACACTAAGGCTTCTTGTTTCTGTATCATGGAGAAACACAAGACTTCATGTTCTTGTTATCGTGGAGAACACAAGCTTCTTGTCTCTTGTTATCTGTGAAGAACACAAGGCTTCATGTTCTCCTTGTTATCTGTGAAGAACACAGGCTTCTTGTTCTTGTTATCTGTGAAGAACACAAGGCTCATGTTCTCCTTGTAATCTGTGAGAACACAAGGCTTCATGTTCTCCTTGTCATATTGGAGAACACAAGGCTCCATGTTTCCTTGTTATCTTGGAGAACACAAGGCTCATGTCTCCTGTTATCTGTGGAGAACAAATAGGGTTCCATGTTCTCCTTGTCATCTGTGGAGAACACAAGGCTTCTTGTTCTCCTTGTTATATATGGAGAACACAAGGCTTCATGTTCTTCTTGTTATATATGGAGAACACAAGGCTTCTTGTTCTCCTTGTTATATATGGAGAACACAAGGCTTCTTGTTCTCCTTGTTATATATGGAGAACACAAGGCTTCTTGTTCTCCTTGTTATCTATGGAGAACACAAGGCTTCTTGTTCTCCTTGTTATCTATGGAGAACACAAGGCTTCTTGTTCTCCTTGTTATCTGTGGAGAACACAAGGCTTCTTGTTCTCCTTGTTATCTGTGAAGAACACAAGGCTTCTTGTTCTCCTTGTTATCTGTGAAGAACACAAGGCTTCTTGTTCTCCTTGTTATCTGTGGAGAACACAAGGCTCCATGTTCTCCTTGTTATCTGTGAAGAACACAAGGCTTCATGTTCTCCTTGTCATCTGTGGAGAACACAAGGCTCCATGTTCTCCTTGTTATCTGTGGAGAACACAAGGCTTCATGTTCTCCTTGTTATCTGTGGAGAACACAAGGCTCCATGTTCTCCTTGTTATCTGTGGAGAACACAAGGCTCCATGTTCTCCTTGTTATCTGTGGAGAACACAAGGCTCCATGTTCTCCTTGTTATCTGTGGAGAACACAAGGCTCCATGTTCTCCTTGTTATCTGTGGAGAACACAAGGCTTCATGTTCTCCTTGTTATCTGTGGAGAACACAAGGCTCCATGTTCTCCTTGTTATCTGTGGAGAACACAAGGCTTCATGTTCTCCTTGTTATCTGTGGAGAACACAAGGCTTCATGTTCTCCTTGTTATCTGTGGAGAACACAAGGCTCCATGTTCTCCTTGTTATCTGTGGAGAACACAAGGCTCCATGTTCTCCTTGTTATCTGTGGAGAACACAAGGCTCCATGTTCTCCTTGTTATCTGTGGAGAACACAAGGCTCCATGTTCTCCTTGTTATCTGTGGAGAACACAAGGCTTCATGTTCTCCTTGTTATCTGTGGAGAACACAAGGCTCCATGTTCTCCTTGTTATCTGTGGAGAACACAAGGCTTCATGTTCTCCTTGTTATCTGTGGAGAACACAAGGCTTCATGTTCTCCTTGTTATCTGTGGAGAACACAAGGCTTCTTGTTCTCCTTGTTATCTGTGGAGAACACAAGGCTTCATGTTCTCCTTGTTATCTGTGGAGAACACAAGGCTTCATGTTCTCCTTGTTATCTGTGGAGAACACAAGGCTTCTTGTTCTCCTTGTTCTCCGCCAGCGTCTTGTATCACGATTACCAGCAGTGTGGGAGCCAATACCGTCCCTTGTGGTACTCCTAGTAACTTGTCCCATCCCAGTAGCCTCTCCCATCCCGATAGTCTGTCCCATCCCAGTAACTTGTCCCATCCCAGTAGCCTCTCCCATTCAATCATAGTTCCATCTGCATCTAACATTTACGCTAAGCTTCCCTGTGTGTTCCAGTCTCCCTGACCCATATTTACAGTTTACCTTGAATATTTACCTTAATTACCTTTCATATAATTCTGTAGTTTTCATAGTCATGTACTACAGCAAAGTCTGGGGGAGAAAATAAATAAAGTGTTCGTGTTCTTCTCCTTGCTCTGGTGGCGTATTTGTTTACGTTGTGGGTCGTGAAGTAAAGCGTTGCGTTTGTGTTATTCAACCTGGCGCTCATCCCTGCTGGCGCACGTTCTTGCTGGCGCACGTTCTTGCTGGCGCTCATCCCTGCTGGCGCACATCCCTGCTGGCGCATCATCCCTGCTGGCGCACATCCCTGCTGACGCTCATCCCTGCTGGCGCATCATCCCTGCTGGCGCACATCCCTGCTGGCGCTCATCCCTGCTGGCGCATCATCCCTGCTGGCGTTCATCCCTGCTGGCGCATCATCCCTGCTGGCGCTCATCCCTGCTGGCGCACATCCCTGCTGGCGCATCATCCCTGCTGGCGCACATCCCTGCTGGCGCACATCCCTGCTGGCGCATCATCCCTGCTGGCGCACATCCCTGCTGACGCTCATCCCTGCTGGCGCATCATCCCTGCTGGCGCACATCCCTGCTGGCGCTCATCCCTGCTGGCGCATCATCCCTGCTGGCGTTCATCCCTGCTGGCGCATCATCCCTGCTGGCGCTCATCCCTGCTGGCGCACATCCCTGCTGGCGCTCATCCCTGCTGGCGCACATCCCTGCTGGCGCATATCCCTGCTGGCGCATCATCCCTGCTGGCGCATCATCCCTGCTGGCGTTCATTTCTGCTGGCGCATCATCCCTGCTGGCGCATCATCCCTGCTGGCGTTCATCCCTGCTGGCGCTCATCCCTGCTGGCGCTCATCCCTGCTGGCGCACATCCCTGCTGGCGCATATCCCTGCTGGCGCTCATCCCTGCTGGCGCATCATCCCTGCTGGCGCTCATCCCTGCTGGCGCATCATCCCTGCTGGCGCTCATCCCTGCTGGCGCACATCCCTGCTGGCGCATATCCCTGCTGGCGCTCATCCCTGCTGGCGCTCATCCCTGCTGGCGCACATCCCTGCTGGCGCATATCCCTGCTGGCGCATCATCCCTGCTGGCGTTCATCCCTGCTGGCGCTCATCCCTGCTGGCGCACATCCCTGCTGGCGCTCATCCCTGCTGGCGCACATCCCTGCTGGCGCATATCCCTGCTGGCGCTCATCCCTGCTGGCGCTCATCCCTGCTGGCGCATCATCCCTGCTGGCGCACATCCCTGCTGGCGCACATCCCTGCTGGCGTTCATCCCTGCTGGCGTTCATCCCTGCTGGCGTACATCCCTGCTGGCGCATCATCCCTGCTGGCGCATATCCCTGCTGGCGTTCATCCCTGCTGGCGCTCATCCCTGCTGGCGCACATCCCTGCTGGCGCACATCCCTGCTGGCGCCCATCCCTGCTGGCGTTCATCCCTGCTGGCGCACATCCCTGCTGGCGCACATCCCTGATGGCGCATCATCCCTGCTGGCGCTCATCCCTGCTGGCGCACGTCCTTGCTGGCGCATCATCCCTGTTGGCGTATATCCCTGCTGGCGCTCATCCCTGCTGGCGCTCATCTCTGCTGGCGCACATCCCTGCTGGCGCACATCCCTGCTGGCGTATATCCCTGCTGGCGCTCATCCCTGCTGGCGCTCATCCCTGCTGGCGTATATCCCTGCTGGCGCTCATCCCTGCTGGCGCTCATCCCTGCTGGTGCTCATTTATTTGATTGCAATTAATCAAGTGCTCTAGTGTTATATTTTTCTTTTCCGTTTTTTTTTTTTAGAACTCATAACTTTCAGTGAGACATGACGTCAGGGTAACTGGTCTGTATTGTTCTGGCATTAGTTGAGAACCTGCACTGTGTATTACTGTTATACATGTGTAATATATATATATATATATATATATATATATATATATATATATATATATATATATATATATATATATATATACATTCTTTACCTATTGGCGTTTCCCGTGCTAGCGAGGTGGTGTTAAGAACAGAGGACTGAGTCTAAGATGGAAAAAAAAATCCTCACTTGGCCCCCTTCTCTGTTCCTTCTTTTGGAAAAGTAAAAATAGGAGGGGAGGATTTCCAGCCCTCCTGCTCCCTCCCCTTTTTAGTCGCCCTTTACGACACGCAGGGAATACGTGGGAAGTATTCTTTCACCCCTATATATATATATATATATATATATATATATATATATATATATATATATATATATATATATATATATATATATACGTATTTTCATTCGTTCCCTTGCCTTATATACTCATTCTTGAAGGCGTGAGTTCGTTCACAGTCACTCATCATTACTTTTCGTTGTACACAGTAGAAAGCTGGAGTCTTCAGGGCAAATGAGAGTGTCTGAACTTTTCAGTCAGTCTTTGTACGGGTTCGGTCTGTCCGGCTTATGGAGTCGCTGTTGTGTACTGAAGGGGATGTAAGGTGGGTAGATGGGTACGTAGAGAGAGAGAGGGAGAGAGAGAGAGAGAGAGAGAGAGAGAGAGAGAGAGAGAGAGAGAGAGAGAGAGAGGAAGAGGAGGAGTAAGGGAAGTAGGAAGACGAAGACGAGGGAGGAGGAGGAGGAAAAGGAGGAAGAGGAAGAGGGTAGAGGAGGAGGAAGAGGAGGAGGAGGAAAAGGAGGAAGAGGAAGAGGGTAGAGGAGGAGGAGGAAGAGGAGGAGGTAAAATGGGGTTAAGGGAAGACCTTTCCTGTACATTGTAGCTTCACCGCTGCTGTCTGGGAGGTGTGAGGCGCGACCAGCAGCTTACACGGGTGTACACGGGGTCACACGGGGGTACACGGGGTCACACGGCAGTACATGTGGGTACACGGGGTCACACAGCAGTACACAGGGGATACATGGGGTCACACGGGGTACACGGGGTCACACGGCTGTACATGGGGTACACGGGGTCACACAGCAGTACACAGGGGATACATGGGGTCACACGGGGGTACACGGGGTCACACGGCAGTACATGTGGGTACACGGGGTCACACGGCAGTTAGTGGGGGTACACGGGAATACATAGGATCACACGGAAGTACGTAGGAGCACACGTAAGTACATAAGATCATACGGCAATACCTGGGAGCACACGGGAGTACATAGGATCACACGGCAATACATGGATGCACATGGGAGTACATATGATCATATGGGAGTACGTGGGTGCACATGGAAGTACATATGATCACACTGGAGTACATGGGAGTACATATGATCACACAGGAGTCCA
>NC_092269.1:31063342-31080842 GCF_036320965.1 Panulirus ornatus
ACTCCTTATCTTATCTACCAATCTACTCCTTATCTTATCTACCAATCTACTCCTTATCTTATCTACCAATCTACTCCTTATCTTATCTACCAATCTACTCCTTATCTTATCTACCAATCTACTCCTTATCTTATCTACCAATCTACTCCTTATCTTATCTACCAATCTACTCCTTATCTTATCTACCAATCTACTCCTTATCTTATCTACCAATCTACTCCTTATCTTATCTACCAATCTACTCCTTATCTTATCTACCAATCTACTCCTTATCTTATCTACCAATCTACTCCTTATCTTATCTACCAATCTACTCCTTATCTTATCTACCAATCTACTCCTTATCTTATCTACCAATCTACTCCTTATCTTATCTACCAATCTACTCCTTATCTTATCTACCAATCTACTCCTTATCTTATCTACCAATCTACTCCTTATCTTATCTACCAATCTACTCCTTATCTTATCTACCAATCTACTCCTTATCTTATCTACCAATCTACTCCTTATCTTATCTACCAATCTACTCCTTATCTTATCTACCAATCTACTCCTTATCTTATCTACCAATCTACTCCTTATCTTATCTACCAATCTACTCCTTATCTTATCTACCAATCTACTCCTTATCTTATCTACCAATCTACTCCTTATCTTATCTACCAATCTACTCCTTATCTTATCTACCAATCTACTCCTTATCTTATCTACCAATCTACTCCTTATCTTATCTACCAATCTACTCCTTATCTTATCTACCAATCTACTCCTTATCTTATCTACCAATCTACTCCTTATCTTATCTACCAATCTACTCCTTATCTTATCTACCAATCTACTCCTTATCTTATCTACCAATCTACTCCTTATCTTATCTACCAATCTACTCCTTATCTTATCTACCAATCTACTCCTTATCTTATCTACCAATCTACTCCTTATCTTATCTACCAATCTACTCCTTATCTTATCTACCAATCTACTCCTTATCTTATCTACCAATCTACTCCTTATCTTATCTACCAATCTACTCCTTATCTTATCTACCAATCTACTCCTTATCTTATCTACCAATCTACTCCTTATCTTATCTACCAATCTACTCCTTATCTTATCTACCAATCTACTCCTTATCTTATCTACCAATCTACTCCTTATCTTATCTACCAATCTACTCCTTATCTTATCTACCAATCTACTCCTTATCTTATCTACCAATCTACTCCTTATCTTATCTACCAATCTACTCCTTATCTTATCTACCAATCTACTCCTTATCTTATCTACCAATCTACTCCTTATCTTATCTACCAATCTACTCCTTATCTTATCTACCAATCTACTCCTTATCTTATCTACCAATCTACTCCTTATCTTATCTACCAATCTACTCCTTATCTTATCTACCAATCTACTCCTTATCTTATCTACCAATCTACTCCTTATCTTATCTACCAATCTACTCCTTATCTTATCTACCAATCTACTCCTTATCTTATCTACCAATCTACTCCTTATCTTATCTACCAATCTACTCCTTATCTTATCTACCAATCTACTCCTTATCTTATCTACCAATCTACTCCTTATCTTATCTACCAATCTACTCCTTATCTTATCTACCAATCTACTCCTTATCTTATCTACCAATCTACTCCTTATCTTATCTACCAATCTACTCCTTATCTTATCTACCAATCTACTCCTTATCTTATCTACCAATCTACTCCTTATCTTATCTACCAATCTACTCCTTATCTTATCTACCAATCTACTCCTTATCTTATCTACCAATCTACTCCTTATCTTATCTACCAATCTACTCCTTATCTTATCTACCAATCTACTCCTTATCTTATCTACCAATCTACTCCTTATCTTATCTACCAATCTACTCCTTATCTTATCTACCAATCTACTCCTTATCTTATCTACCAATCTACTCCTTATCTTATCTACCAATCTACTCCTTATCTTATCTACCAATCTACTCCTTATCTTATCTACCAATCTACTCCTTATCTTATCTACCAATCTACTCCTTATCTTATCTACCAATCTACTCCTTATCTTATCTACCAATCTACTCCTTATCTTATCTACCAATCTACTCCTTATCTTATCTACCAATCTACTCCTTATCTTATCTACCAATCTACTCCTTATCTTATCTACCAATCTACTCCTTATCTTATCTACCAATCTACTCCTTATCTTATCTACCAATCTACTCCTTATCTTATCTACCAATCTACTCCTTATCTTATCTACCAATCTACTCCTTATCTTATCTACCAATCTACTCCTTATCTTATCTACCAATCTACTCCTTATCTTATCTACCAATCTACTCCTTATCTTATCTACCAATCTACTCCTTATCTTATCTACCAATCTACTCCTTATCTTATCTACCAATCTACTCCTTATCTTATCTACCAATCTACTCCTTATCTTATCTACCAATCTACTCCTTATCTTATCTACCAATCTACTCCTTATCTTATCTACCAATCTACTCCTTATCTTATCTACCAATCTACTCCTTATCTTATCTACCAATCTACTCCTTATCTTATCTACCAATCTACTCCTTATCTTATCTACCAATCTACTCCTTATCTTATCTACCAATCTACTCCTTATCTTATCTACCAATCTACTCCTTATCTTATCTACCAATCTACTCCTTATCTTATCTACCAATCTACTCCTTATCTTATCTACCAATCTACTCCTTATCTTATCTACCAATCTACTCCTTATCTTATCTACCAATCTACTCCTTATCTTATCTACCAATCTACTCCTTATCTTATCTACCAATCTACTCCTTATCTTATCTACCAATCTACTCCTTATCTTATCTACCAATCTACTCCTTATCTTATCTACCAATCTACTCCTTATCTTATCTACCAATCTACTCCTTATCTTATCTACCAATCTACTCCTTATCTTATCTACCAATCTACTCCTTATCTTATCTACCAATCTACTCCTTATCTTATCTACCAATCTACTCCTTATCTTATCTACCAATCTACTCCTTATCTTATCTACCAATCTACTCCTTATCTTATCTACCAATCTACTCCTTATCTTATCTACCAATCTACTCCTTATCTTATCTACCAATCTACTCCTTATCTTATCTACCAATCTACTCCTTATCTTATCTACCAATCTACTCCTTATCTTATCTACCAATCTACTCCTTATCTTATCTACCAATCTACTCCTTATCTTATCTACCAATCTACTCCTTATCTTATCTACCAATCTACTCCTTATCTTATCTACCAATCTACTCCTTATCTTATCTACCAATCTACTCCTTATCTTATCTACCAATCTACTCCTTATCTTATCTACCAATCTACTCCTTATCTTATCTACCAATCTACTCCTTATCTTATCTACCAATCTACTCCTTATCTTATCTACCAATCTACTCCTTATCTTATCTACCAATCTACTCCTTATCTTATCTACCAATCTACTCCTTATCTTATCTACCAATCTACTCCTTATCTTATCTACCAATCTACTCCTTATCTTATCTACCAATCTACTCCTTATCTTATCTACCAATCTACTCCTTATCTTATCTACCAATCTACTCCTTATCTTATCTACCAATCTACTCCTTATCTTATCTACCAATCTACTCCTGATGGGTGATGATCTGATGGGTGATGTTCTGATGGGTGATGATCTGATGGGTGATGTTCTGATGGGTGATGATCTGATGGGTGATGTTCTGATGGGTGATGATCTGATGGGTGATGTTCTGATGGGTGATGATCTGATGGGTGATGTTCTGATGGGTGATGATCTGATGGGTGATGTTCTGATGGGTGATGATCTGATGGGTGATGTTCTGATGGGTGATGATCTGATGGGTGATGTTCTGATGGGTGATGATCTGATGGGTGATGTTCTGATGGGTGATGATCTGATGGGTGATGTTCTGATGGGTGATGTTCTGATGGGTGATGTTCTGATGGGTGATGATCTGATGGGTGATGTTCTGATGGGTGATGTTCTGATGGGTGATGTTCTGATGGGTGATGTTCTGATGGGTGATGATCTGATGGGTGATGATCTGATGGGTGATGTTCTGATGGGTGATGTTCTGATGGGTGATGTTCTGATGGGTGATGTTCTGATGGGTGATGTTCTGATGGGTGATGATCTGATGGGTGATGTTCTGATGGGTGATGATCTGATGGGTGATGTTCTGATGGGTGATGATCTGATGGGTGATGTTCTGATGGGTGATGATCTGATGGGTGATGTTCTGATGGGTGATGATCTGATGGGTGATGTTCTGATGGGTGATGTTCTGATGGGTGATGATCTGATGGGTGATGATCTGATGGGTGATGATCTGATGGGTGATGTTCTGATGGGTGATGATCTGATGGGTGATGATCTGATGGGTGATGTTCTGATGGGTGATGATCTGATGGGTGATGTTCTGATGGGTGATGATCTGATGGGTGATGTTCTGATGGGTGATGTTCTGATGGGTGATGATCTGATGGGTGATGTTCTGATGGGTGATGATCTGATGGGTGATGTTCTGATGGGTGATGATCTGATGGGTGATGATCTGATGGGTGATGTTCTGATGGGTGATGATCTGATGGGTGATGTTCTGATGGGTGATGATCTGATGGGTGATGTTCTGATGGGTGATGATCTGATGGGTGATGTTCTGATGGGTGATGATCTGATGGGTGATATTCTGATGGGTGATGATCTGATGGGTAATATTCTGATGGGTGATGATCTGATGGGTGATATTCTGATGGGTGATGTTCTGATGGGTAATATTCTGATGGGTGATGATCTGATGGGTGATATTCTGATGGGTGATTATCTGATGGGTGATATTCTGATGGGTGATGATCTGATGGGTGATATTCTGATGGGTGATGTTCTGATGGGTAATATTCTGATGGGTGATGATCTGATGGGTAATATTCTGATGGGTGATGATCTGATGGGTGATATTCTGATGGGTGATGATCTGATGGGTAATATTCTGATGGGTGATGATCTGATGGGTGATATTCTGATGGGTGATGTTCTGATGGGTAATATTCTGATGGGTGATGATCTGATGGGTAATATTCTGATGGGTGATGATCTGATGGGTGATATTCTGATGGGTGATGATCTGATGGGTAATATTCTGATGGGTGATGATCTGATGGGTGATATTCTGATGGGTGATGAAAAATCGTTATATATATATAATATATATATATTATATATATATAATAATATATATATATAATATATATATATATATATATTAGATGATAAGGGACAGTGGTCGTACCGTCGTGCTCAAGGATCGTACCGTCGTGATCAAGGATCGTACCGTCGTGATCAAGGATCGTACCGTCGTGATCAAGGATCGTACCGTCGTGATCAAGGATCGTACCGTCGTGATCAAGGATCGTACCGTCGTGCTCAAGGATCGTACCGTCGTGATCAAGCGTCGTACTGTCCTGTTCAATGGTCGTACCGTCGCGCTCAAGGGTCGTACTGTCGTGTTCAAGGGTCGTACCGTCGTGTTCAAGGGCCGTACCGTCGTGTTCAAGGGTCATACCGTCGTGTTCAAGGGTCATACCGTCGTACTCAAGGGTCGTACTGTAGTGTTCAAGGGTCGTACCGTCGTGTTCAAGGGTCATACCGTCGTGTTCAAGGGTCATACCGTCGTGTTCAAGGGTCATACCGTCGTGTTCAAGGGTCGTACCGTCGTGTTCAAGGGTCATACCGTCGTGTTCAAAGGTCATACCGTCGTGTTCAAGGGTCATACCGTCGTGTTCAAAGGTCATACCGTCGTGTTCAAGGGTCATACCGTCGTGTTCAAAGGTCATACCGTCGTGTTCAAGGGTCATACCGTCGTGTTCAAGGGTCATACCGTCGTGTTCAAGGGTCATACCGTCGTGTTCAAGGGTCATACCGTCGTGTTCAAGCGTCGTACTGTCCTGTTCAATGGTCGTAACCGTCCGTGTTCAAGGTCATACCGTCGTGTTCAAGGGTCATACCGTCGTGTTCAAGGGTCATACCGTCGTGTTCAAGGGTCATACCGTCGTGTTCAAGGGTCATACCGTCGTGTTCAAAGGTCATACCGTCGTGTTCAAAGGTCATACCGTCGTGTTCAAAGGTCATACCGTCGTGTTCAAGGGTCATACCGTCGTGCTCAAGGGTCGTACTGTAGTGTTCAAGGGTCGTACCGTCGTGTTCAAAGGTCATACCGTCGTGTTCAAGGGTCATACCGTCGTGTTCAAGGGTCATACCGTCGTGTTCAAGGGTCATACCGTCGTGTTCAAGGGTCATACCGTCGTGTTCAAGGGTCATACCGTCGTGTTCAAGGGTCATACCGTCGTGTTCAAAGGTCATACCGTCGTGTTCAAGGGTCATACCGTCGTGTTCAAAGGTCATACCGTCGTGTTCAAGGGTCATACCGTCGTGTTCAAGGGTCATACCGTCGTGTTCAAGGGTCATACCGTCGTGTTCAAGGGTCATACCGTCGTGTTCAAAGGTCATACCGTCGTGTTCAAAGGTCATACCGTCGTGTTCAAAGGTCATACCGTCGTGTTCAAAGGTCATACCGTCGTGTTCAAAGGTCATACCGTCGTGTTCAAAGGTCATACCGTCGTGTTCAAAGGTCATACCGTCGTGTTCAAGGGTCATACCGTCGTGTTCAAGGGTCATACCGTCGTGTTCAAGGGTCATACCGTCGTGTTCAAGGGTCGTACCGTCGTGTTCAAGGGTCATACCGTCGTGTTCAAAGGTCATACCGTCGTGTTCAAAGGTCATACCGTCGTGTTCAAAGGTCATACCGTCGTGTTCAAGGTTCGTACCGTCGTGCTCAAGGGTCGTACTGTAGTGTTCAAGGGTCGTACCGTCGTGTTCAAGGGTCATACCGTCGTGTTCAAGGGTCATACCGTCGTGTTCAAGGGTCATACCGTCGTGTTCAAGGGTCATACCGTCGTGTTCAAAGGTCATACCGTCGTGTTCAAGGGTCATACCGTCGTGTTCAAGGGTCATACCGTCGTGTTCAAGGGTCATACCGTCGTGTTCAAGGGTCATACCGTCGTGTTCAAGGGTCATACCGTCGTGTTCAAAGGTCATACCGTCGTGTTCAAGGGTCATACCGTCGTGTTCAAGGGTCATACCGTCGTGCTCAAGGGTCGTACTGTAGTGTTCAAGGGTCGTACCGTCGTGTTCAAGGGTCATACCGTCGTGTTCAAGGGTCATACCGTCGTGCTCAAGCGTCGTACTGTAGTGTTCAAGGGTCGTACCGTCGTGTTCAAGGGTCATACCGTCGTGTTCAAGGGTCATACCGTCGTGTTCAAGGTTCGTACCGTCGTGCTCAAGGGTCGTACTGTAGTGTTCAAGGGTCGTACCGTCGTGTTCAAGGGTCATACCGTCGTGTTCAAGGGTCATACCGTCGTGTTCAAGGGTCATACCGTCGTGTTCAAGGGTCATACCGTCGTGTTCAAGGGTCGTACCGTCGTGTTCAAGGGCCGTACCGTCGTGTTCAAGGGTCATACCGTCGTGTTCAAGGGTCATACCGTCGTGTTCAAGGTTCGTACCGTCGTGCTCAAGGGTCGTACTGTAGTGTTCAAGGGTCGTACCGTCGTGTTCAAGGGTCATACCGTCGTGTTCAAGGGTCATACCGTCGTGTTCAAGGGTCATACCGTCGTGTTCAAGGGTCATACCGTCGTGTTCAAGGGTCATACCGTCGTGTTCAAGGGTCATACCGTCGTGTTCAAGGTTCGTACCGTCGTGCTCAAGGGTCGTACTGTAGTGTTCAAGGGTCGTACCGTCGTGTTCAAGGGTCATACCGTCGTGTTCAAGGGTCATACCGTCGTGTTCAAGGGTCATACCGTCGTGTTCAAGGGTCATACCGTCGTGTTCAAGGGTCATACCGTCGTGTTCAAGGGTCATACCGTCGTGTTCAAGGGTCATACCGTCGTGTTCAAAGGTCATACCGTCGTGTTCAAAGGTCATACCGTCGTGTTCAAAGGTCATACCGTCGTGTTCAAAGGTCATACCGTCGTGTTCAAGGGTCATACCGTCGTGTTCAAAGGTCATACCGTCGTGTTCAAGGGTCATACCGTCGTGTTCAAGGGTCATACCGTCGTGTTCAAGGGTCATACCGTCGTGTTCAAGGGTCATACCGTCGTGTTCAAGGGTCATACCGTCGTGTTCAAGGGTCATACCGTCGTGTTCAAAGGTCATACCGTCGTGTTCAAGGGTCATACCGTCGTGTTCAAGGGTCATACCGTCGTGTTCAAGGGTCATACCGTCGTGTTCAAGGGTCATACCGTCGTGTTCAAGGGTCATACCGTCGTGTTCAAGGGTCATACCGTCGTGTTCAAGGGTCATACCGTCGTGTTCAAGGGTCATACCGTCGTGTTCAAGGGTCATACCGTCGTGTTCAAGGGTCATACCGTCGTGTTCAAAGGTCATACCGTCGTGTTCAAGGGTCATACCGTCGTGTTCAAGGGTCATACCGTCGTGTTCAAAGGTCATACCGTCGTGTTCAAGGGTCATACCGTCGTGTTCAAGGGTCATACCGTCGTGTTCAAGGGTCATACCGTCGTGTTCAAAGGTCATACCGTCGTGTTCAAAGGTCATACCGTCGTGTTCAAGGGTCATACCGTCGTGTTCAAGGGTCATACCGTCGTGTTCAAGGGTCATACCGTCGTGCTCAAGGGTCGTACTGTAGTGTTCAAGGGTCGTACCGTCGTGTTCAAGGGTCATACCGTCGTGTTCAAGGGTCATACCGTCGTGTTCAAAGGTCATACCGTCGTGTTCAAGGGTCATACCGTCGTGTTCAAGGGTCATACCGTCGTGTTCAAGGGTCATACCGTCGTGTTCAAGGTTCGTACCGTCGTGCTCAAGGGTCGTACTGTAGTGTTCAAGGGTCGTACCGTCGTGTTCAAGGGTCATACCGTCGTGTTCAAGGGTCATACCGTCGTGTTCAAGGGTCATACCGTCGTGTTCAAAGGTCATACCGTCGTGTTCAAAGGTCATACCGTCGTGTTCAAAGGTCATACCGTCGTGTTCAAAGGTCATACCGTCGTGTTCAAAGGTCATACCGTCGTGTTCAAGGGTCATACCGTCGTGTTCAAGGGTCATACCGTCGTGTTCAAGGGTCATACCGTCGTGTTCAAAGGTCATACCGTCGTGTTCAAAGGTCATACCGTCGTGTTCAAAGGTCATACCGTCGTGTTCAAGGGTCATACCGTCGTGTTCAAGGGTCATACCGTCGTGTTCAAAGGTCATACCGTCGTGTTCAAGGGTCATACCGTCGTGTTCAAGGGTCATACCGTCGTGTTCAAGGGTCATACCGTCGTGTTCAAGGGTCATACCGTCGTGTTCAAGGGTCATACCGTCGTGTTCAAGGGTCATACCGTCGTGTTCAAGGGTCATACCGTCGTGTTCAAAGGTCATACCGTCGTGTTCAAGGGTCATACCGTCGTGTTCAAGGGTCATACCGTCGTGTTCAAGGGTCATACCGTCGTGTTCAAGGGTCATACCGTCGTGTTCAAGGGTCATACCGTCGTGTTCAAGGGTCATACCGTCGTGTTCAAGGGTCATACCGTCGTGTTCAAGGGTCATACCGTCGTGTTCAAGGGTCATACCGTCGTGTTCAAGGGTCATACCGTCGTGTTCAAGGGTCATACCGTCGTGTTCAAGGGTCATACCGTCGTGTTCAAGGGTCATACCGTCGTGTTCAAGGGTCATACCGTCGTGTTCAAGGGTCATACCGTCGTGTTCAAAGGTCATACCGTCGTGTTCAAGGGTCATACCGTCGTGTTCAAGGGTCATACCGTCGTGTTCAAGGGTCATACCGTCGTGTTCAAGGGTCATACCGTCGTGTTCAAGGGTCATACCGTCGTGTTCAAGGGTCATACCGTCGTGTTCAAGGGTCATACCGTCGTGTTCAAGGGTCATACCGTCGTGTTCAAGGGTCATACCGTCGTGTTCAAGGGTCATACCGTCGTGTTCAAGGGTCATACCGTCGTGTTCAAGGGTCATACCGTCGTGTTCAAAGGTCATACCGTCGTGTTCAAGGGTCATACCGTCGTGTTCAAGGGTCATACCGTCGTGTTCAAGGGTCATACCGTCGTGTTCAAGGGTCATACCGTCGTGTTCAAGGGTCATACCGTCGTGTTCAAAGGTCATACCGTCGTGTTCAAGGGTCATACCGTCGTGTTCAAAGGTCATACCGTCGTGTTCAAAGGTCATACCGTCGTGTTCAAGGGTCATACCGTCGTGTTCAAGGGTCATACCGTCGTGTTCAAGGGTCATACCGTCGTGTTCAAGGGTCATACCGTCGTGTTCAAAGGTCATACCGTCGTGTTCAAGGGTCATACCGTCGTGTTCAAAGGTCATACCGTCGTGTTCAAGGGTCATACCGTCGTGTTCAAAGGTCATACCGTCGTGTTCAAGGGTCATACCGTCGTGTTCAAGGGTCATACCGTCGTGTTCAAGGGTCATACCGTCGTGTTCAAGGGTCATACCGTCGTGTTCAAGGGTCATACCGTCGTGTTCAAGGGTCATACCGTCGTGTTCAAAGGTCATACCGTCGTGTTCAAAGGTCATACCGTCGTGTTCAAAGGTCATACCGTCGTGTTCAAAGGTCATACCGTCGTGTTCAAAGGTCATACCGTCGTGTTCAAGGGTCATACCGTCGTGTTCAAAGGTCATACCGTCGTGTTCAAGGGTCATACCGTCGTGTTCAAGGGTCATACCGTCGTGTTCAAAGGTCATACCGTCGTGTTCAAAGGTCATACCGTCGTGTTCAAGGGTCATACCGTCGTGTTCAAAGGTCATACCGTCGTGTTCAAGGGTCATACCGTCGTGTTCAAGGGTCATACCGTCGTGTTCAAGGGTCATACCGTCGTGTTCAAGGGTCATACCGTCGTGTTCAAGGGTCATACCGTCGTGTTCAAGGGTCATACCGTCGTGTTCAAAGGTCATACCGTCGTGTTCAAGGGTCATACCGTCGTGTTCAAGGGTCATACCGTCGTGTTCAAGGGTCATACCGTCGTGCTCAAGGGTCGTACTGTAGTGTTCAAGGGTCGTACCGTCGTGTTCAAGGGTCATACCGTCGTGTTCAAGGGTCATACCGTCGTGTTCAAGGGTCATACCGTCGTGTTCAAGGGTCATACCGTCGTGTTCAAGGGTCATACCGTCGTGTTCAAGGGTCATACCGTCGTGTTCAAGGGTCATACCGTCGTGTTCAAGGGTCATACCGTCGTGTTCAAAGGTCATACCGTCGTGTTCAAGGGTCATACCGTCGTGTTCAAGGGTCATACCGTCGTGTTCAAGGGTCATACCGTCGTGTTCAAGGGTCTATATATATATATATATATATATATATATATATATATATATATATATATATATATATATATATATATATATATATATATATATATAAGGCTTCCTGGGTGTTATAATCATTTTATAAAATTGTTCATATCCCTGATAATGTCCAGTTCTCATTATCCAGTTATATTTATTATCCAGATCATATAACCCCTTACATGAGCGGGATATCTTAACAGTTCTTTATTGGTATCTTTTTGATTATCTTTTTTAAGAGTTCTTAATTGGTATCTTTTTAATTGTCTTTTTTAAGTTCTTTATTGGTATCATTTTGATTATCTTTTTTAAGTTCTTTCTTGGTATCTTTTGAATTATCATTTTTAACAGTTCTTTCTTGGTATCTTTTTAATTATCTTTTTTAAGTTCTTTCTTGGTATCTTTTTAATTATCTTTTTTAAGTTCTTTCTTGGTATCTTTTTAATTATCTTTTTTAAGTTCTTTCTTGGTATCTTTTTAATTATCTTTTTTAAGTTCTTTCTTGGTATCTTTTTAATTATCTTTTTTAAGTTCTTTCTTGGTATCTTTTTAATTATCTTTTTTCATGGTAGAGACGGAGTGAGTATGGTATGTGAATATCCTCGTTTTCTACTGATGATTCCTGAATGGTTTCTAGTCATTGTTATAATGGATTTGTATTCATGGTTCTCTAACGGTTTCTACTTGTGGTTTTCTGATGGTTTCCACTGGAGGTTTTTAATCTATACTCGTGGTTTTCTAATGGTTTCTACTTGTGGTCCTCTGATGGTTTTTAGTCGTGGTTTTCTCATGGTTTCTACTTGTTTCTCTAATGGTTTTTAGGCGTGGTTTTCTAATGGTTACTACTTGTGGTCCTCTTATGGTTTTAGGCGTGGTTTTCTAATGGTTTCTACTTGTGGTTCTCTAGTGGTTTCTACTCGTGGTTCCCTAATGGTTTCTACTTGTGGTCCTCTAATGAATTTTAGGCGTGGTTTTCTAATGGTTTCTACTTGTGGTCCTCTTATGGTTTCTAGTGGTTATCTAATGGTTTCTACTTGTGTTTCTCTAATGGTTTCTACTTGTGTTTCTCTAATGGTTTCTACTTGTGTTTCTCTAATGGTTTCTACTTGTGTTTCTCAAATGGTCTCTACTTGTGTTTCTCTAATGGTTTCTACTCCGTTTTGATGTCCTAAATTTCATTTTTTTTCCCCTCAGATTTTGGTCCTGTGTCACAATACATCGGACGACCCAACTCTGGTTATCGGTCACGCCTTCAGCAGGGACTTGGTACGGCAATATAGCCAATGCCTCTCCGTTATACCCCGTGGTATACTCAACATACCACCGGATATACTGTAGGTAAGTCGCATTACACATGGGCTCACTGTGATTGGATGGGGAGTATATCATCAGTGTAGTAGTATGTTGTGTGTTATACTCTCTACTGTTGGCTATATAATGTTTTCTATTATTGGTTATATATATATATATATATATATATATATATATATATATATATATATATATATATATATATATAACTACATCAGGCCAGGAATTCGAAACGCACATTGAAATGGCTGTCTTCTCGTGCCATCTCCACTGCATAGGTCCATTAACGAAACGAGAGAAAGAGAGAGAGAGAGAGAGAGAGAGAGAGAGAGATTAATGTGTGCGTGTGTGTGTGTGTGTGTGTGTGTGTGTCAATGCATTGTGTCCGTTTTCTACGCCAGTACAGCTGGGTCGAGGATGCACTAATGTGTTTTGCCTCCTGGTTTGTCTTGTCAGTTTGTCTGGCTCTCTCTCTCTCTCTTTTGAGGCGCGCTCGCGCACACACACACACACACACACACACACACACACACACACACACACACACACACTCGCTCTTCCCTGTCGAGAAGATAAGAGACAGAATGCTGGTGACTTTGACAGATATGAGAAGCCAAGACAGATGAGCGAGACGTAGACAGATTTCCTTCACCGAGATAGATGTAGTAGACGTGAGTAGATGTAGTAGACGTGAGTAGATGTAGTAGACGTGAGTAGATGTAGTAGACGTGAGTAGATATAGTAGACGTGAGTAGATGTAGTAGACGTGAGTAGATGTAGTAGAGGTGAGTACATGTAGTAGACGTGAGTAGATGTAGTAGACGTGAGTAGATGTAGTAGACGTGAGTAGATGTAGTAGACGTGAGTACATGTAGTAGACGTGAGTAGATATAGTAGACGTGAGTAGATGTAGTAGACGTGAGTAGATGTAGTAGACGTGAGTAGATGTAGTAGAGGTGAGTAGATGTAGTAGACGTGAGTAGATATAATAGACGTGAGTAGATGTAGTAGACGTGAGTAGATATAGTAGACGTGAGTACATGTAGTAGACGTGAGTAGATATAGTAGACGTGAGTAGATATAGTAGACTTCAAGGCCAAATTTCTTCAGTGGGATCCACCAGGAGGCCCTCTCTACTCTACCCCCCTCCTAAAACTCTCCCCCCCCCCAACAGTCAAGTCTATCCTATCCTTCAGGATGGGGGGGAAGGGGGCCCCCCTCTCTCATCCTATCCTATCTCTGTGATGGGTCCTGTTCTAATTCATCCTATCCCTTAGGTCTATCTATTCATCCTCCAGTGCGGGGGGCCCGGGGGGGGGGGCCTAGGCGTGGGCTAGTCTATCCTCTCTATCCTCTATTCTATCCTTCGTCAACCTCAGTCTATCCTAGCCACCAGGTCACCCTGGTCTTCGTCTTCTCTCTCCAGGGACCACCCTCCTCCCTCCCCTCCCTCCCTCGCGGGTCTTTGTCCAGGATGGTCTTCGTTCTTGGTCTCTGCCTAGGAAACTTCCTCCCCTCCCCCCCCCCTTGGTCTCTGTTTACCCCCAGCGGGTCCCTGGAGGGTCCTTGTGGGTGTGTGTGTGTGAGGTCAGTAGACCCCAAGGCTGAAGGGATGGCAGACCTCTTTACCCCACAGTTGTGAGGCAAAACGAAGATGAGGGAAAACGTTAATGGGGCGTTTTTGAAGAGTATGGAAAGCTTGCTTTATTTTCTCTTTTTTTTTTCTTTTTTTTTTTGAGGGGAATCTGGCCCTTGGTGATGGGAGAGACATGAGAGGGTGATGAATTCTTAAGCTGGGCACTACAGGGAAAAAGGAAAGGGGTCAGAGTGGAAGGTGTTTAGGAAAGACATGGGAAGGTACAGAAGTTCCAAAGCTTGGCCATGTAGGGAAAGAAACAGATATCAAAGTAAAAAAAACATCTTTGCTAATAGATGTTACATGATTATAAGCATATTTACGTAGCCACTGTGTAGTATACACATTCTTCAAATTTTCCTATAACTATAGAATATATATATATATATATATATATATATATATATATATATATATATATATATATATATATATATATATATTATCCCTGGGGATAGGGGAGAAAGAATACTTCCCACGTATTCCCTGCGTGTCGTAGAAGGCGACTAAAAGGGAAGGGAGCGGGGGGGCTGGAAATCCTCCCCTCTCGTTATTTTTTTTTTTTTCCAAAAAAGAAGGAACAGAGAAGGGGGCCAGGTGAGGATATTCTCTCTAAGGCCCAGTCCTCTGTTCTTAACGCTACCTCGCTAACGCGGGAAATGGCGAATAGTTTAAAAAAAAAAATATATATATATATATATATATATATATATATATATATATATATATATATATATATATATATATAAGTTGGATGGAGCTTTGTATGTTCTATGAAGGTGCGCGTTCATATACACTTTATTCGTATTCATATAACTCCGCGTTGTACAGTCAGGTTCGGTAAAACGCTCTCAGCTGGCTATGTGTTCTGTTCGGAAACAACCGATAGACCCCGTTGCTCACCATTGTGAGACGAAGGGTATTCGAGTACTCAGTATTTCGAATAGTTGTTTCCTATTATACAGTCCCTTAGCCTAGCGGTTAGCATGCCTGCCTCTTGCACAAGGGGTCCCAGGTTCGATCCTGGCTGTTGGAGCTTTGTATGATATATATATATATATATATATATATATATTGGACAATCACATGTTTACCAAATGGCGTCCTAGCTTCGTCTCTTCGATGTATATCAACTGACTGTTATATTTCTCTCTTGTGTCTCCCCTGATGATGTGATTATTACACGAAAGTGCACTTGGAAACTTTTCGTGTTTCATTTTCCCCGTGGACTCATAGGAATATATATATATATATATATATATATATATATATATATATATATATATATATATATATATACATATATATATTGATAGATCATTTCCAAAAGTAGAAATTCATGTAGGCGGATTTCACGGAAGAGACAAAGGGAAATAGATAAAGGGAAAAGGTCTTCTCGCTGGACTAAAATACGAATGATTACATCTGTAAAAAAAAAAGAAAAAGAAAAAAAATGAAATTTTTTTTCCCCTTCCATGGAAACTTTACGCGCCGGAGAAATTTTAATGATTTCATCAATTTTACGATGAAAAGAAAAAAAAAAAAAATTTTTTTTTGTGAATGATTACCATCCATTGTCATTACCTGTCAAGTGTAGCGCGTGTGTAATGACGTGTCGTATTAACGAATTCGTAATTTACGATTTAACCGATGATTTGGTTGAATGAATGTGACGCGTCGTGCTGGGGGGCCGCCCCCTCCTCTCTCTCCAGATAAAACGAATCTACTTCAATTTTTGTTTTTATCTTTTCTTTCTTTCTTTCTTCGTTTTGCCTTAAGTTCGGCCTCGCGTAAGACTTACGTTGGATATTGGCCCTTGTACGTATAGTTGGCGTGCCACCCTCGCCCCCCCCCCAAAAAAAAAAAAAATATATATGAGTTTTAGGAAGATAAATGACACATATTTGCCCTAACCACACGAGGATGGACCGTTATGTGAAATGTTTCTCATGTGCAACTACAGTGAAGTTGTGCCAGTCTCTCTCTCTCTCTCTCTCTCTCTCTCTCTCTCTCTCTCTCTCTCTCTCTCTCTCTCTCTCTCTCTCTCTCTCTCTCTTCTCTCTCTCTCTCTCTCTCTCTCTCTCCTCTAAGATTGGAAAGGTCTCTTACAAACGCCTAAGAAGCTGTGGTCCGTGTGCTTTCCTTTGTTCTTATCCCCCCATTCGCACCTGTGCATGACCCCCCACCCACCCCATGTGGCAGTAATTGGACGAAAAGGAAAACTGGGCAGGAGACATCTGCTTCACTGTAGTCTATTTTTATATATAGGTGAAGAGTCTAAGTATGCTGGTGTTATCCTACGGTAAACAACCTGGTCATAGACCATCAGGTCTTCTGTTATGTGGTTCTCTCATGTATTCCCATGGTCTGTCCTCCAGTGGATAACCTGGTCATAGACCATCAGGTCTTGTGTTATCTGGTTCTCTCATGTATTTCCATGGTCTGTCCTACAGTGGATAACCTCGTCATAGACCATCAGGTCTTCTGTTATGTGGTTCTCTCATGTATTTCCATGGTCTGTCCTACAGTGGATAACCTCGTCATAGACCATCAGGTCTTGTGTTATCTGGTTCTCTCATGTATTTCCATGGTCTGTCCTACAGTGGATAACCTCGTCATAGACCATCAGGTCTTCTGTTATGTGGTTCTCTCATGTATTTCCATGGTCTGTCCTACAGTGGATAACCTCGTCATAGACCATCAGGTCTTCTGTTATCTGGTTCTCTCATGTATTTCCATGGTCTGTCCTACAGTGGATAACCTCGTCATAGACCATCAGGTCTTCTGTTATCTGGTTCTCTCATGTATTTCCATGGTCTGTCCTACAGTGGATAACCTCGTCATAGACCATCAGGTCTTCTGTTATGTGGTTCTCTCATGTATTTCCATGGTCTGTCCTACAGTGGATAACCTCGTCATAGACCATCAGGTCTTCTGTTATCTGGTTCTCTCATGTATTTCCATGGTCTGTCCTGCAGTGGATAACCTAGTCATAGACCATCAGGTCTTCTGTTATCTGGTTCTCTCATGTATTTCCATGGTCTGTCCTCCAGTGGATAACCTCATCATAGACCATCAGGTCTTCTGTTATCTGGTTCTCTCATGTATTTCCATGGTCTGTCCTCCAGTGGATAACCTCGT
>NC_092269.1:31098342-31118342 GCF_036320965.1 Panulirus ornatus
TGTGCGTCATATACTTGATCGCCGTTTCCCCCCGACAGCGGTGGTAGCGCCAGAAAACAGACGAAAAATGAGCCCATCCCTCTCATATACACGCATGTGTGCATACGCGCACATACACGTACATATACATACATATACATATCAACGTATATACATATACGCACACATACATCATATAAGCACAAGTGTACATTTTCCTACTTACTTGCCTTCATCCATTCTCGGCGCTACCACGCCTCACAAGAAACAGCATCGTTGTCCTGGCGAAGTAGCGCCAGATAGATCAATAGAAAGATAGATAGATACACATATGATGAGAGAGAGAGAGAGAGAGAGAGAGAGAGAGAGAGAGAGAGAGAGAGAGAGAGAGAGAAATGAGACGATGGGCGAAGTAAGGGTGGCGCGAAGGTGTCATCCCACAGGAAGATCGACCATGAGAGCAGACGTCACTGAGTTCAGATATCACGAGGGAGAGGGAAGACAGTGCTACGTGAGGAGGTCTAGAGGAATAAGATAAAAGATAAAGATAAGAGATTACGTTACATCTTGGCTCTATCAAAGATAACACCGAAGATCAGGGAGGGGGATCAAAAATATTAAAAGGAATATTGCGCCATTCATGAATAAAAAAAGAACTATGATAAAGATAATTGACTTTGATAATTCTCAAGACATTTATTATTGCATACCTGGAGAGAGAGAGATAAGATATATATATATATATCTTCAAAATTATCTTAGATAAAAGGGGTTGGCTGGCCATCAGGGAATGAACGAATAGATAGTTAGGGAGGCGTGTGTGTGTGTGTGTGTGTGTGTGTGTGTGTGTGTGTATGTGTGTGTGTGTGTGTGTGTGTGTGTGGTATGTGTGTGTGTGGTATGTGTGTGTGTGTGTGTGTGTGTGTATGGTATGTGTGTGTGTGTGTGTGTGTGTGTGTGTGTGTGTGTGTGTGTGTGTGTGTGTGGTATGTGTGTGTGTGTGTGTGTGTGTGTGTGTGTGTGTGTGTGGTATGTGTGTGTGTGTGTGTGTGTGTGTGTGGTGTGTGTGTGTGTGTGTGTGTGTGTGTGTGTGTGTGGTATGTGTGTGTGTGTGTGTGTGTGTGGTATGTGTGTGTGTGTGGTATGTGTGTGTGTGTGTGTGTGTGTGTGTGTGTGTGGTATGTGTGTGTGTGTGTGGTATGTGTGTGTGTGTGGTATGTGTGTGTGTGTGTGTGTGTGTGTGTGTGTGTGTGTGTGTGTGTGTGTGGTATGTGTGTGTGTGTGTGTGTGTGTGTGTGTGGTGTGTGTGGTGTGTGTGTGTGTGTGTGTGTGTGTGTGTGTGGTATGTGTGTGTGTGTGTGTGTGTGTGTGTGTGTGTGTGGTGTGTGTGGTGTGTGTGTGTGTGTGTGTGTGTGTGTGTGTGGTGTGTGTGTGTGTGTGTGTGTGGTGTGTGTGTGTGTATGTGTGTGTGTTGTGTGTGTGTGTGTGTGGACCAGTGGGTCTGGGGTCCGCTTGTTCATAAATAAGTTAGAAAGAACGAATTAAAAAAAGGAAAACTGGGCCCAGGTTGGAACCCAGGCCCACCTTGCTGGTGGAGGAGGTCAGGGGCGATGTGCGAGTGAGGAATGAGCGACATGAGGCGAGGGTATTATGAGGGGGGAAATGAGTGAGAGGTTGAGGGGGGGGAAATGAGTGAGAGGTTGAGGGGGGGAAATGAGTGAGAGGTTGAGGGGGGGGAAATGAGTGAGAGGTTGAGGGGGGGGAAATGAGTGAGAGGTTATTATGAGGGGGGAAATGAGTGAGAGGTTGAGGGGGGAAATGAGTGAGAGGTTGAGGGGGGGGAAATGAGTGAGAGGTTATTATGAGGGGGGAAATGAGTGAGAGGTTGAGGGGGGGAAATGAGTGAGAGGTTATTATGAGGGGAAATAAGTGAGAGGTTATTATGAGGGGGGAAATGAGTGAGAGGTTATTATGAGGGGAAATAAGTGAGAGGTTATTATGAGGGGGGAAATGAGTGAGAGGTTATTATGAGGGGAAATAAGTGAGAGGTTATTATGAGGGGGGAAATGAGTGAGAGGTTGAGGGGGGGAAATAAGTGAGAGGTTATTATGAGGGGAGAAATGAGTGAGAGGTTATTATGAGGGGAAATAAGTGAGAGGTTATTATGAGGGGGGAAATGAGTGAGAGGTTATTATGAGGGGAAATAAGTGAGAGGTTATTATGAGGGGGGAAATGAGTGAGAGGTTGAGGGGGGGAAATAAGTGAGAGGTTATTATGAGGGGAGAAATAAGTGAGAGGTTATTATGAGGGGGGAAATAAGTGAGAGGTTATTATGAGGGGGGAAATGAGTGAGAGGTTGCAGAGGGAAGACGTGTGAAGGAGACATGTTTATGAAGCAGAACCCTTTTCTAAACAAGTCCTCTAAAATGTTTTCCCTGATGGGGATGGTATGGGGGGGGTACTCAAGCTTATCTCAAGCTTTTCTCAAGCTTATCTCAAGCTTATCTCAAGCTTATCTGAAGTGTGGAAAGATGATAGTCAAACCTTAGAAGCTTATGTAAGTAGTTTAGGAGGGGGGGGGACACCCCCCTGATGTCTCTGAAGCTTATCTTAAGGATAGACGGACAGTGTGAAGCTTGAAAAGCTTACTCGAAGGTTACAAGCTTAAGCTTAAAGACGATTTGTTTTCATGTGAAGTTCTTGAAGCTCTTAGGGTTTCGTGAAGGCGTTAAAGCTTAGCTGAAGGGTAGAAGGATCGTGTGAAGCCGGCGCAGCTTAGCTGAAAAAGCTTGAGGACATAACGGAGACCCTGAAACTCTCCTGTATGAACCTCCTGAATCCACTTCAGAAGCCTTCTGAACACTTCAGGAACCCAGTGAAGCCTCTCTTCAGGTACCAGACCCTGAAGGGCATGAGGACCCCCTCACTGCCCCTTCAGAAGCCCTTCGCCCGCCCCCCTGAAGGCCATATAAAGGCGGCGAAGCCCCCTTCCTCCACAGGTACCTAACCTGATGATGGGCATTATAAAAGTACCCCCCTAACCTGGTGATGGGCATTATAAAAGTACCCCCTAACCTGGTGATGGGCATTATAAAAGTACCCCCTAACCTGGTAATGGGCATCAGAAAAGTACCCCCCTAACCTGGTGATGGGCATCAGAAAAGTACCCCCCTAACCTGGTGATGGGCATCATAAAAATACCCCCCTAACCTGATGATGGGCATCATAAATGTACCCCCCTAACCTGATGATGGGCATCATAAAAGTACCCCCCTAACCTGATGATGGGCATCATAAAAGTACCCCCCTAACCTGATGGGCATTATAAAAGTACCCCCCTAACCTGATGATGGGTATTATAAAAGTACCCCCTAATCTGATGATGGGCATTATAAAAGTACCCCCTAACCTGGTGATGGGCATTACAAAAGTACCCTCTAACCTGGTGATGGGCATCATAAAAGTACCCCCCTAACCTGATGATGGGTATCATAAAAGTACCCCCCTAACCTGGTGATGGGAATCATAAAAGTACCCCCCTAACCTGATGATGGGCATCATAAAAGTACCCCCCTAACCCGATGATGGGCATCATAAAAGAACCCCCCTAACCTGATGATGGGCATCATAAAAGTACCCCCCTAACCTGATGGGAATTATAAAAGTACCCCCTAACCTGATGATGGGCATTATAAAAGTACCCCCCTAATCTGATGATGGGCATTATAAAAGTACCCCCCTAACCTGATGATGGGCATTATAAAAGTACCCCCTAATCTGATGATGGGCATTATAAAAGTACCCCCTAACCTGATGATGGGCATCATAAATGTACCCCCCTAACCTGATGATGGGCATTATAAAAGTACCCCCCTAACCTGATGATGGGTATCATAAAAGTACCCCCCTAACCTGATGATGGGTATCATAAAAGTACCCCCCTAACCTGATGATGGGTATCATAAAAGTACCTCGTAGTCCCCTAGTGAAGCCCCCGACGACCCTTCCCTTCCCTTCCCTCCCTCCCCTCACAGGCCCACCTGAAGGGCATGAGGACGTAGTGAAGGCCTACCTGAAGGGCATGAGGACGTAGTGAAGGCCCACCTGAAGGGCATGAGGACGTAGTGAAGGCCCACCTGAAGGGCATGAGGACGTAGTGAAGGCCTACCTGAAGGGCATGAGGACGTAGTGAAGGCTTACCTGAAGGGCATGAGGACGTAGTGAAGGCCCACCTGAAGGGCATGAGGACGTAGTGAAGGCTTACCTGAAGGGCATGAGGACGTAGTGATGACCCACCTGAAGGGCATGAGGACGTAGTGAAGGCCCACCTGAAGGGCATGAGGACGTAGTGAAGGCCCACCTGAAGGGCATGAGGACGCAGTGAAGGCCCACCTGAAGGGCATGAGGACGTAGTGAAGGCTCACCTGAAGGGCATGAGGACGTAGTGATGACCCACCTGAAGGGCATGAGGACGTAGTGAAGGCCCACCTGAAGGGCATGAGGACGTAGTGAAGGCTCACCTGAAGGGCATGAGGACGTAGTGAAGGCCCACCTGAAGGGCATGAGGACGTAGTGAAGGCTTACCTGAAGGGCATGAGGACGTAGTGAAGGCTTACCTGAAGGGCATGAGGACGTAGTGAAGGCTTACCTGAAGGGCATGAGGACGTAGTGAAGGCTTACCTGAAGGGCATGAGGACGTAGTGAAGGCCCACCTGAAGGGCATGAGGACGTAGTGAGGGCTTACCTGAAGGGCATGAGGACGTAGTGAAGGCTCACCTGAAGGGCATGAGGACGTAGTGAAGGCTTACCTGAAGGGCATGAGGACGTAGTGAAGGCCCACCTGAAGGGCATGAGGACGTAGTGAAGGCTTACCTGAAGGGCATGAGGACGTAGTGAAGGCTCACCTGAAGGGCATGAGGACGTAGTGAAGGCTTACCTGAAGGGCATGAGGACGTAGTGAAGGCTTACCTGAAGGGCATGAGGACGTAGTGAAGGCCTACCTGAAGGGCATGAGGACGTAGTGAAGGCCTACCTGAAGGGCATGAGGACGTAGTGAAGGCCCACCTGCAGGGCATGAGGACGTAGTGAAGGCTCACCTGAAGGGCATGAGGACGTAGTGAAGGCCTACCTGAAGGGCATGAGGACGTAGTGAAGGCTTACCTGAAGGGCATGAGGACGTAGTGAAGGCCCACCTGAAGGGCATGAGGACGTAGTGAAGGCTCACCTGAAGGGCATGAGGACGTAGTGAAGGCCTACCTGAAGGGCATGAGGACGTAGTGAAGGCTCACCTGAAGGGCATGAGGACGTAGTGAAGGCTCACCTGAAGGGCATGAGGACGTAGTGAAGGCTCACCTGAAGGGCATGAGGACGTAGTGAAGGCTCACCTGAAGGGCATGAGGACGTAGTGAAGGCCCACCTGAAGGGCATGAGGACGTAGTGAAGGCCCACCTGAAGGGCATGAGGACGTAGTGAAGGCTCACCTGAAGGGCATGAGGACGTAGTGAAGGCTCACCTGAAGGGCATGAGGACGTAGTGAAGGCCCACCTGAAGGGCATGAGGACGTAGTGAAGGCTTACCTGAAGGGCATGAGGACGTAGTGAAGGCCCACCTGAAGGGCATGAGGACGTAGTGAAGGCCCACCTGAAGGGCATGAGGACGTAGTGAAGGCCTACCTGAAGGGCATGAGGACGTAGTGAAGGCTTACCTGAAGGGCATGAGGACGTAGTGAAGGCCCACCTGAAGGGCATGAGGACGTAGTGAAGGCTTACCTGAAGGGCATGAGGACGTAGTGAAGGCTTACCTGAAGGGCATGAGGACGTAGTGAAGGCCCACCTGAAGGGCATGAGGACGTAGTGAAGGCCCACCTGAAGGGCATGAGGACGTAGTGAAGGCTTACCTGAAGGGCATGAGGACGTAGTGAAGGCTCACCTGAAGGGCATGAGGACGTAGTGAAGGCCCACCATGAAGGGCATGAGGACGTAGTGAAGGCTTACCTGAAGGGCATGAGGACGTAGTGAAGGCTTACCTGAAGGGCATGAGAACGTAGTGAAGGCTCACCTGAAGGGCATGAGGACGTAGTGAAGGCTACCTGAAGGGCATGAGGACGTAGTGAAGACCCACCTGAAGGGCATGAGGACGTAGTGAAGGCTTACCTGAAGGGCATGAGAACGTAGTGAAGGCCTACCTGTAGGGCATGGGGACGTAGTGAAGGCCTACCTGAAGGGCATTGAGGACGTAGTGAAGGCCTACCTGAAGGGCATGAGGACGTAGTGAAGGCCTACCTGAAGGGCATGAGGACGTAGTGAAGGCTCACCTGAAGGGCATGAGGACGTAGTGAAGGCCTACCTGAAGGGCATGAGGACGTAGTGAAGGCCTACCTGAAGGGCATGAGGACGTAGTGAAGGCCCACCTGAAGGGCATGAGGACGTAGTGAAGGCTCACCTGAAGGGCATGAGGACGTAGTGAAGGCTCACCTGAAGGGCATGAGGACGTAGTGATGACCCACCTGAAGGGCATGAGGACGTAGTGAAGGCTTACCTGAAGGGCATGAGGACGTAGTGAAGGCTTACCTGAAGGGCATGAGGACGTAGTGAAGGCCTACCTGAAGGGCATGAGGACGTAGTGAAGGCTCACCTGAAGGGCATGAGGACGTAGTGAAGGCCTACCTGAAGGGCATGAGGACGTAGTGAAGGCTTACCTGAAGGGCATGAGGACGTAGTGAAGGCTCACCTGAAGGGCATGAGGACGTAGTGAAGACCCACCTGAAGGGCATGAGGACGTAGTGAAGACCCACCTGAAGGGCATGAGGACGTAGTGAAGGCTTACCTGAAGGGCATGAGGACGTAGTGAAGGCCTACCTGAAGGGCATGAGGACGTAGTGAAGGCCTACCTGAAGGGCATGAGGACGTAGTGAAGGCCTACCTGAAGGGCATGAGGACGTAGTGAAGGCCTACCTGAAGGGCATGAGGACGTAGTGAAGGCTTACCTGAAGGGCATGAGGACGTAGTGAAGGCCTACCTGAAGGGCATGAGGACGTAGTGAAGGCCCAGGAGTGGGATGAGGATCAAAGTGGCCCTGACAGCTTTTCTGGTGCCGTTGTGGTGAGCGGCGAAGTGGTTAGCCCTCAACTTGGTGACCAGGACGCGCACGATGTTGACCAGGAACACCAGGTTGGCCAGGATCGAGATGCACACAGGGGTGGATAGGATCAACGTGTAGTGACTCTCTTCGATCCAACAGCTTTTGAAAAAAGGAAAAAAGTAATAAAATGTCTTTTTTTAATGTGGTGTTTGGTACTTGGTGGGTTTTTGTTTATATAGAGAGGGAGGAAATGCTTTTGTAAGGGACTAAAGGGCTTTTTTTTGACGTTGTGAGAGAAACAGCTTTTAAGAAAGGAGAAAAGTAATAAAATGTCTTTTTTTTAATGTGGTGTTTGGTACTTGGGGGGTTTTGTTTATATAGAGAGGGAAGAAAGGCTTTTGTAAGGTACTACGTGGCTTTTTTTGACGATTGAGAGAGAAACAGCTTTTGAAAAAAGGAGAAAAGTAATAAAATGTCTTTTTTTTAATGTGGTGTTTGGTACTTGGTGGGTTTTTGTTTATATAGAGAGGGAAGACAGGTTTTTGTAAGGTACTACTGGGCTTTTTTTTGACGATTGGGGAAGGGAACAGCTTTTTAGGAAGGAAAAAAGAAAAGAAATGTCTTTTTTTTATGTGGTATGTGGTACCTGGTGGGTTTTGTTTATAGAGAGAGGGAAGAAAGGCTTTTGTAAGGGACTACTGGGCTTTTTTTTGACGATTGGGGAAGGGAACAGCTTTTTAGAAAGGATAAAAGAAAAGAAATGTCTTTTTTTATGTGGTATGTGGTACCTGGTGGGTTTTGTTTATAGAGAGAGGGAAGACAGGCTTTTGTAAGGTACTATGGGGCTTTTTTATGACGATTGGGGACGGGGGTGAGGTCAGGGTGCTGTGGTTTTTTTTCCCTCAGTCCGCCAGCTTTCGAGACGAAAACCTTTTCGAACCACAGCAGCTTTGGCTGTGATGATGAAGCTCCAGGCCCAAGAGGAGGTGTGGGTTGGCTGAGAGAGAGAGAGAAAGAGAGAGGGAGTTGAGGAAGTGTTGGATGGACCAACCAATATGTGCTCTGTCCCTTTACTTCGCCAGACTAATCAGAGCAAGAGTGGGAAGATATAGTATGGCATGGCTAGACCTCATCCCAGCCAAGAAGATAACCAACCCCCAACCCCCCCCTGGTGTAGTATAACATACCCTGCACCCGAATGTAGCGTCGTGGGCTCGGGAAGGGGGGCAAGCTAGGTGGGGGGGGAGAAGTCAGGGTAGAAGACACATCCCCAAATGATTAATAAGGTCTTCCGAAAGGGACGCAATTAGCACCTTTACGGTGGGCAGGTTAGAGAGTGAACGTAGGACGGTAAAGTGGAGAGAGAGAGAGAGAGAGAGAGAGAGAGAGAGAGAGAGAGAGAGAGAGAGAGAGAGAGAGAGAGAGAAATGGTTTGTGTGTATGGTTGGAAGCTCCATGAGTGAAGACGGGAGTCGAAGTGAGGGGGAAGGGCTGGTGGTGGTTACGACGGTCGGCAACTCGTGTTTGTGGGAGAGGGAGGAAAGGGAAAGGGGTGTCTGGTGTATCTGTTCCGGATGGTTCAGGAAGGGGAAATGAAAAAAAGGGGGGATGGTGTCTCGGCTCCACCAAGGGGTTATCTCAGGTCAATGTGACCTCCTCAGCACAGAAGATCTCAGCGCTTGGAGGTGAGGAGACAGGTGCTTCGACGAAGTAGGAGGAGGAGGAGGAGGAGGAGTTCAGACGACCGACGAGTTATGGAAATGGGAGGGAATTAGGGAGGGAGGAAAGATACGAAGTGTAGAGACAAGGTGATGGGGGAATGGAGTCATGTTGAGCCAGATGGCTTCGACCCGACGAGACTCGAGATCCACTAGGCGAATAATGGAAGGTTTGGCAATACAGTACGTATACACACCACCCATGTAGCGAGGAGGATGGCTGAGAATTAAGGTTGAGATCTGATTGTATATAGAGGAAGAAAAGTAATCTAGAACAAGTTTAACTTCAGGTAGAAGAACGAGAGGGGTAGAAAATGGGCAGGTGGTGTTCTTCCACAGAGGGAAGTTTGAGGTTTAAGAACCGACTGCGAGTGTTGTATGAATGAACGAAGGAGAGAGTCAGGTCTGGCAGCTGTGGCCAGGGCAAGTATGGTCTGTTCCAATCGGCTCATGTGAGTGAACGGGGTCCTGGAAACCCATCCAGCGTACCTCGACCGGTGTGGCACCCTTTGGAGAAGTCAAGAGGCTCAGCTGCCACGATTGATGAAGTCAAAGTGAGGGAGAGACCCGGTGGAACGTAGTGGGTTGTATGTGTGGCAAGTGTCGTATTTTGAGAGGGAAAGAATTTAAGATGATTGGAGGCTGGGAAGGAACTTGTGTTTACTGCCGACGGGGGTAAAAGACGCCCTCCTTGGCGAGGAAGGAGGACATTGTAGTTTGACTAGGGGCCCCAGAGGGACCGAGCCCTAAATAACTGGGGCCCTTGAATTACTGTGGGCCCTAGGGTCGAGTCCTAAATAACTGGGGCCCTTGAATTACTGTGGGCCCCAGTGCCGAGCCCTAAATAACTGGGGCCCTTGAATTACTGTGGGCCTTAGGGCCGAGTCCTAAATAACTGGGGGCCCTTGAATTACTGTGGGCCCTAGGGCCGAGTCCTAAATAACTGGGGCCCCTAAATTACTAGGGCCCCAGGGCCAAGCCCTTACGTACTCCCCCAGATTTCTCTGTCCGACACATCTTTAGACCCGTTAATACTCTCCTCTCTGTTGCCTCTCTGTTAACCAGCCTCTGGTCTCTTAGCCAGGTCCTGATCTGTTGACCAAGCCCTCTCCTGCTGGACCGTGCTAGCGGAAATGTGTTTCAATCAGACTCAAATACATTCAGCCCAGCACAAGGTTGGGCGCCACAACCTTATGTGTTAACCACGACGTCGTCTTTGAGCCATGCTAGACACCCTGTTAGCCAGAGGCGCCTGCCCCCCGGCCCAGTTCTGTTGACACCCTGTTAGCCAGAGGCGCCCCCCCCCGGCCCAGTTCTGTTGACACCCTGTTAGCCAGAGGCGCCCCCCGGCCCAGTTCTGTTGACACCCTGTTAGCCAGGGGCCCCCGCCCCCCGGCCCAGTTCTGTTGACACCCTGTTAGCCAGAGGGCGCCGCCCCCCGGCCCAGTTCTGTTGGCCAGAGCCACCAGTTATGTTCGTAAGGCCTTCATCTGTGAACCAGGTTCTGCAGTCTTGTAAGTCAAGTCACTCAGGCCCTAGACGAAGGAGGGCCTATCTCTACATCCCACAAGGCTTTTCCTTGTATCTTAGCGCAATGACGGCCATCTACATCATCGCTGAAGGCGTAGCGACCTGCTCATAGTGTACATAGAGAGAGAGGAGAAAAAAAAGAACACTTGTGATCGCTTTTAAGGTTGATAGAAATCCCTTTCTTCTTAAGGATTTTCAAAGTCACTTTAAGTGTGATAGAGTTTTAGGGTAAAGGGGAGGATGTAAATGGTTATTGATGGTGGTGTAGTGAATAGTATGTTGGGTAATTTGTGTTGACGTGAAGGTCAAACTTCCCATGTTAGGGAGATGGAGCCAAGGTTTGATTGCGTATTATTATTATTATTATTATTATTATTATTATTATTATTTATTATTATTATCATTATTATTATCAGTAGTGGTTATAGTAGTGTCATTAGTATTGTTACAGATACATTAATCTTTTAAGCAAGGGGAGAAATGCTGTCTTTTAGCAAATACAGCTAAGCTTGTGGAATATAACGTAGTTTACCCTGAAAATCGCAGATTTTTTTGGGGAAAGAGCAGAAAACAGAATGCATAAGTTTTGCAATTTAAAGTTTTATGAATTCCTTTCCAGAGACTGAATGTGATTTTTGTTTGTCCCGAGAATAAGAGAGATGAACTGAGGGAGTTGCTTTCTCCGGGAGAATAGAGTTTTGTTGTTATATATATGTAAGCAAAGAAAACGAGAATGGAATCCAAGTTTTCTATGTGGGTCCAGCAAATGTTGATATGGTTCGTTTGGCAAGAAATTTTGTTATTCTTATTGTTATCTTTCATTCTTCTTCTTCTTCTTCTTCTTCTTCTTCTTCTTCTTCTTCTTCTTCTTCTTCTTCTTCTTCTACTCCTTTTAATTATTATTATTATTATTATTATTATTATTATTATTATTATTATTATTATTATTATTATTATTATTATCATTATTATTATTATTATTTTTCTCATTATTATTTTCATTATTATTATTATTATTATTATTATTATTATTATTATTATTATTATTACTATCTCTTATTATTATCATTATTATTATTAATATTACTATTTATTATTATTATTATAATTATTATTATTATTATTATTTTTATCGAGTATGTAAGGCATGTGTACGTGTAGGAAGAGAGGAAAGTGATTGGTTCTCAGTGAATGTAGGTTTGCGGCAGGGGTGTGTGATGTCTCCATGGTTGTTTAATTTGTTTATGGATGGGGTTGTTAGGGAGGTAAATGCAAGAGTTTTGGAAAGAGGGGCAAGTATGAAGTCTGTTGGGGATGAGAGAGCTTGGGAAGTGAGTCAGTTGTTGTTCGCTGATGATACAGCGCTGGTGGCTGATTCATGTGAGAAACTGCAGAAGCTGGTGACTGAGTTTCGTAAAGTGTGTGAAAGAAGAACGTTAAGAGTAAATGTGAATAAGAGCAAGGTAATTAGGTACAGTAGGGTTGAGGGTCAAGTCAATTGGGAGGTAAGTTTGAATGGAGAAAAACTGGAGGAAGTAAAGTGTTTTAGATATCTAGTAGTGGATCTGGCAGCGGATGGAACCATGGAAGTGGAAGTGAATCATAGGGTGGGGGAGGGGGCGAAAATCCTGGGAGCCTTGAAGAATGTGTGGAATTCGAGAACACTATCTCGGAAAGCAAAAATGGGTATGTTTGAAGGAATAGTGGTTCCAACAATGTTGTATGGTTGCGAGGCGTGGGCTATGGATAGAGTTGTGCGCAGGAGGATGGATGTGCTGGAAATGAGATGTTTGAGGACAATGTGTGGTGTGAGGTGGTTTGATCGAGTAAGTAACGTAAGGGTAAGAGAGATGTGTGGAAATAAAAAGAGCGTGGTTGAGAGAGCAGAAGAGGGTGTTTTGAAGTGGTTTGGGCACATGGAGAGAATGAGTGAGGAAAGATTGACCAAGAGGATATATGTGACGGAGGTGGAGGGAACGAGAAGTGGGAGACCAAATTGGAGGTGGAAAGATGGAGTGAAAAAGATTTTGTGTGATCGGGGCCTGAACATGCAGGAGGGTGAAAGGAGGGCAAGGAATAGAGTGAATTGGATCGATGTGGTATACCGGGGTTGACGTGCTGTCAGTGGATTGAATCAAGGCATGTGAAGCGTCTGGGGTAAACCATGGAAAGCTGTGTAGGTATGTATATTTGCGTGTGTGGACGTATGTATATACATGTGTATGGGGGGGGGTTGGGCCATTTCTTTCGTCTGTTTCCTTGCGCTACCTCGCAAACGCGGGAGACAGCGACAAAGCAAAAAAAAAAAAATATTACTATTATTATTATTATTATTATTATTAACAGTCAGCCTCCAGTCATTCTTGTAGCCAACCCTTAGCCATATGGGGGTCAGATCAAAGGCCAAAGGGCGTCCAGTGTGCAGTACAGATGGCCCCTTTTTGATGTGACCCCCTGAGGGAAGAAACCATTTTCTCTCTCTCTCTCTCTCTCTCTCTCTCTCTCTCTCTCTCTCTCTCTCTCTCTCTCTCTCTCTCTCTCTCACACACACACACACACACACACACACAAGCCAGTGGCGCGCCTCTCACTGCTGCGTGTCCGTGGCTGACGACCCCCTGACGAAGGCGTAGACGGCGACGATGAGGGCCGGGGCGCCCCAGCCCAGCAGGTAGAACCACTTCATGAGGCGGTCCTCGCTGACGAAGGCCACGACCAGGAGGGTGTGCAGGTAGAGACCCTCAGAGAACATCCAGTAGTAACTAGAGACCAGGAAGTAGTGGAGGAGGATGTGCAGGACCTGGCAACCCGTCTGCCTCACACACAACATGAAGGAGGAAGGAATGTTAGACTCATTTGCATACTGGAGATCGCCTTAACTTGTATGTGTGTAAATTACATTTACTGGGTGTAAATCACATTTACTTGTGTGTAAATCACATTTACTTGTAAATCAGTCAATCACATTTACTTGTAAATCAGTCAATCACATTTACTTGTGTAAATCACATTTATTCGTACGTCAGTAAAGGACATTTACTTGTGTAAATCACATTTACTCGTACGTCAGTGAGTCACAAGCCTTACTGATGACAGTCAACGCTTATTGTGTCTATTCATAGATAATGATAGATTGTAGTGGGAGTTATGAAGAATAGATAATGATAGATTGTAGTAGGAGTTGGGAAGAATAGATAATGATAGATTGTAGTAGGAGTTGGGAAGAATAGATGATGATAGATTGTAGTGGGAGTCGGGTCCAGTTACTATATATATATATGTGTTATACTTAGTCGCTGTCTCCCACGTTAGCGAGGTAGCGCAAGGAAACAGACGAAAGAATGCCCCCCCCCCCTACCCACATACACATGTATATACATACACGTCCACACATGCACATGCACATACCTGTATATTTCAGCGTATACATATACATATACAGACATAGACATATGTATACACATGGACATATTCATACTTGCTGCCTTCATCCATTCTCGTCGCCACCCCGCCACACATGTAATAGCATCCCCCCCTCATGTGCGCGAGGTAGCACATGGCAAAAACAACAAAGGTCACATTCGTTCACACTCAGTCTCCAGCTGTCATGTAATAATGCACCGAAACCACAGCTCCCTTTCCACATCCAGGCCCCACACAACTTTCCATGGTTTACCCCAGACGCTTCACATGCCCTGGTTCAATCCATTGACAGCACGTCATAGGAATATATATATATATATATATATGTATATATATATATATATATATATATATATATATATATATATATATATATATATATATATACTCAGTAGGATGATGAACCTCACTTAAACCCCATAATCTGTAAGCTTTGAAAGTCATGGGAACAAGAAAAGTAACAGTGCAAAGTTTAAGGGGAAAAAAAAAAAGAATAAAGAAAAGTTTAACGCTAGATTTTGAAGATCAAAGATCCACCAGTCTGATTAGATTCATCCCTCCACCCTCCATCCCTCCCTCCTCCATCCCCCCCCATCCTCCATCCCTCCTCCTCCTCCTCACCCACCTCCTCCTCCTCTTCTTCCTGCCCCCCCCCCCTCCTCCCAACCCTTTACATAACAACGCACGTTTTTCGTCTGTCAGTGTCACACGAAGCGCCACGTTCTTGTATTATATATATATATATATATATATATATATATATATATATATATATATATATATATATATATATATATATATTTTTTTTTTTTTTTTTTTTTTTTTACTTTGTCGCTGTCTCCCGCGTTTGCGAGGTAGCGCAAGGAAACAGACGAAAGAAATGGCCCAACCCCCCCCCCCCATACACATGTACATACACACGTCCAGACACGCAAATATACATACCTACACAGCTTTCCATGGTTTACCCCAGACGCTTCACATGCCTTGCTTCAATCCACTGACAGCACGTCAACCCCTGTATACCACATGACTCCAATTCACTCTATTTCTTGCCCTCCTTTCACCCTCCTGCATGTTCAGGCCCCGATCACACAAAATCTTTTTCACTCCATCTTTCCACCTCCAATTTGGTCTCCCTCTTCTCCTCGTTCCCTCCACCTCCGACACATATATCCTCTTGGTCAATCTCTCCTCACTCATTCTCTCCATGTGCCCAAACCATTTCAAAACACCCTCTTCTGCTCTCTCGACCACGCTCTTTTTATTTCCACACATCTCTCTTACCCTTACGTTACTTACTCGATCAAACCACCTCACACCACACATTGTCCTCAAACATCTCATTTCCAGCACATCCATCCTCCTGCGCACATCTCTATCCATAGCCCACGCCTCGCAACCATACAGCATTGTTGGAACCACTATTCCCTCAAACATACCCATTTTTGCTTTCCGAGATAATGTTCTCGACTTCCACACATTTTTCAAGGCTCCCAAAATTTTCGCCCCCTCCCCCACCCTATGATCCACTTCCGCTTCCATGGTTCCATCCGCTGACAGATCCACTCCCAGATATCTAAAACACTTCACTTCCTCCAGTTTTTCTCCATTCAAACTCACCTCCCAATTGACTTGACCCTCACCCCTACTGTACCTAATAACCTTGCTCTTATTCACATTTACTCTCAACTTTCTTCTTCCACACACTTTACCAAACTCAGTCACCAGCTTCTGCAGTTTCTCACATGAATCAGCCACCAGCGCTGTATCATCAGCGAACAATATATATATATATATATATATATATATATATATTTTCTTTTTCATCCTACTCGTTCGCCGTTTCCGGCGTGGCGTCAGAAACAGCTGTCATGTTGTCATGCCACACGAGACCACAGCTCCCTCTCCACACATCCAGGCCCCACAGACCTCTCCATGGTGTCTCCCAGCCGTTTTACACGCTCTGGTTCAGTCCACGGGCAGCGTCGTCGCCCCCTGTATATCACATTGCCGTAATTTACTTTGTCCTGTGCACGCCATGCACTCTCTTTCTCCAGGCTCCGAAAGCTGAAATGATTTTTTTTTTGCACTCCATCTTTCCATTTCCATTTCCCCTCATGTTCTCCTTGTCTCCTCCACTTCCTCACTTATATACTCTTTGCAACTTATCCTCACTCATTCTCTCTATATGTCCAAACCATTTCTGTGCACACACTCCTGCTCGTTCATACTTAATCATACTAGTACCTCGTCCTTCTCTTACGATATGACCTCTCATTGGATCAACCCCCAGCCATGACACATAGTGTCCATAGACATTTCATTTCTCCAACACATCCACCCTTCTCCGTGCTTTCTTTTTAATCAGACAACACCGTCGGGGCGACAATATCCTTCACCTCCCACACCACTCCATCCATAAACAGGTTGAACAGCCTTGGTGACGTAATAACTTTGCTCCCGACCCACCCTTACCTGGAACCACTCCCTCTCCTCTTGTCCTACTCGCACCAGCACTTAGTAACTTTAAGAAAAAAAATTCTTCATATCTTACATTAACCTTCTTCCCTCACTCCACATTTGCAACTCCTTCTCCAAAGTGTCTCCGTCATGCGCCCTCTCCAGGCCCATATATGCGACAGACAAAAAACTTTCCGTTATCCAAAGTATTTCTTGAGACAGTTTTTCTCTCAACTAAACCCCGAATTCATATATTATCGGCCACTGCTGGAACTTCCCAAGAGGAGGTGAACAGTAGGAAAGAATTTTTTCTGTTCAGGTGTTCATCAGTGATTAACGTCTGTTGAATAATATGTTAACAAATACCACGTTTTGTTAATTAGGATTAACACTTAGTCTACCCATTAAATGAATTGGATTATAGAAGTTAGGATGAACACAAAGGGGGAAGGAGGTCCACTATATATATATATATATATATATATATATATATATATATATATATATATATATATATAGCCTAAGACAGGTACCCATTTTATACAATGACCCATAGCTGAGGATGAACAGCTGGGTTGACTGTAGGACTGACGGTCGCAGCCAGGATTCGAACCCGTGCGCTCGACTCAGCAGCGCTAACCGCTGCACCATGGAGGTCCCCCCCCGCACACACACACACACACACATTCCTGCCCCCACCAATGTCTCCTAACATTCAATATTTATTTATTTATTTCTGTGAATGAGAGAGAGAGAGAGAGAGAGAGAGAGAGAGAGAGAGAGGAGAGAGAGAGAGAGAGAGAGAGAGAGAGAGAGAGAGAGAGAGTTCTCTTACACGTCGCAAATGAGAAGCAAGATATCTCTATGATCTCTCTCTCTCTCTCTCTCTCTCTCTCTCTCTCTCTCTCTCTCTCTCTCTCTCTCTCTCTCTCTCTCTCTCTCTCTCTCTCTCTCTCTCTCTCTCTCTCTCTCTCTCTCTCTCTCTCTCTCTCTCTCTCTCTCTCATGAAAGAGAAATAAGCACCAATGAACCCATTCCACTTCATGACTTGTAATATTTTCGTGCCCATCAGGTCACTTGAATGGGGAAAAAAGCATTGTAATCTATGATTACATATTTTAGGGTATTAAGTACACTTGTAGGATCAAAAATTAAATCATTAATGACGATTCGTCGTAAAATTGGTGTAATTTGACCTGTAATTGATGGTTGTGAGATATTACACCGTAAGACACGTTCACAAGTCGTTCCCACCACACAAGCGTATTCAAGATGAATTATAAATGTCAAAGTAAAAAGTATAAATTGATTGAAAAGGCTTGAGCGTTAAGGTATAATAATGATCAGAACTATCAATCATATATATATATATATATATATATATATATATATATATATATATATATATATATATATATATATATATGTATATATATATTCCTATGAGTCCACGGGGAAAATGAAACGCGATAAGTTCCCAAGTGCACTTTCGTGTAATCATCACATTCGTTTCTTCGTTGTATATCAACTGACTGTTATATTTCTCTCTTGTGTCTCCCCTGATGATGTGATTATTACACGAAAGTGCACTTGGGAACTCATCGTATTTCATTTCCCCCCCGTGGACTCATAGGAATATACTTAACCACGCGCAAAATTGTGATCCTTTCCAATATATATATATATATATATATATATATATATATATATATATATATATATATATATACTTACGTCGTTATCGAAGACGGTTTCTGGTTTATCAGCAACCTCAAGATACCAGGCGATCCACAATATGTTGTTCAGAATGAAACTCAGGAAAAGGTTTTTGTGGAGTCGAATCCTGGTACACTGAAGTGACCTGAAGGGAGAGAGAGAGAGAGAGATAAGGGGGTGATTGTAGCGACCTGGGGGAGAGATAAGGGGGTGATTGGAGCGACCTGGGGGAGAGATAAGGGGGTGATTGTAGCGACCTGGGGGAGAGATAAGGGGGTGATTGGAGCGACCTGGGGGAGAGATAAGGGGGTGATTGTAGCGACCTGGGGGAGAGATAAGGGGGTGATTGGAGCGACCTGGGGAGAGATAAGGGGGTGATTGTAGCGACCTGGGGGAGAGATAAGGGGGTGATTGGAGCAACCTGGGGAGAGATAAGGGGGTGATTGTAGCGACCTGGGGAGAGATAAGGGGGTGATTGTAGCGACCTGGGGGAGAGATAAGGGGGTGATTGTAGCGACCTGGGGGAGAGATAAGGGGGTGATTGTAGCGACCTAGGGAGAGATAAGGGGGTGATTGTAGCGACCTGGGGGAGAGATAAGGGGGTGATTGTAGCGACCTGGGGAGAGATAAGGGGGTGATTGTAGCGACCTGGGGGAGAGATAAGGGGGTGATTGTAGCGACCTGGGGAGAGATAAGGGGGTGATTGTAGCGACCTGGGGAGAGATAAGGGGGTGATTGTAGCGACCTGGGGAGAGATAAGGGGGTGATTGTAGCGACCTGGGGGAGAGATAAGGGGGTGATTGTAGCGACCTGGGGAGAGATAAGGGGGTGATTGGAGCAACCTGGGGAGAGATAAGGGGGTGATTGTAGCGACCTGGGGAGAGATAAGGGGGTGATTGTAGCGACCTGGGGGAGAGATAAGGGGGTGATTGTAGCGACCTGGGGAGAGATAAGGGGGTGATTGTAGCGACCTGGGGGAGAGATAAGGGGGTGATTGTAGCGACCTGGGGAGAGATAAGGGGGTGATTGTAGCGACCTGGGGAGAGATAAGGGGGTGATTGTAGCGACCTGGGGAGAGATAAGGGGGTGATTGTAGCGACCTGGGGAGAGATAAGGGGGTGATTGTAGCGACCTGGGGAGAGATAAGGGGGTGATTGTAGCGACCTGGGGAGAGATAAGGGGGTGATTGTAGCGACCTAGGGAGAGATAAGGGGGTGATTGTAGCGACCTGGGGAGAGATAAGGGGGTGATTGTAGCGACCTGGGGGAGAGATAAGGGGTGATTGTAGCGCCTGGGGAGAGATAAGGGGGTGATTGTAGCGACCTGGGAGAGATAAGGGGGTGATTGTAGCGACCTGGGAGAGATAAGGGGGTGATTGTAGCGACCTGGGAGAGATAAGGGGTTGATTGTAGCGACCTGGGGAGAGATAAGGGGGTGATTGAAGCGACCTGGGGAGATAAGGGGGTGATTGTAGCGACCTGGGGAGAGATAAGGGGGTGATTGTAGCGACCTGGGGGAGAGATAAGGGGGTGATTGTAGCGACCTGGGGAGAGATAAGGGGGTGATTGTAGCGACCTGGGGAGAGATAAGGGGGTGATTGTAGCGACCTGGGGAGAGATAAGGGGGTGATTGTAGCGACCTGGGGGAGAGATAAGGGGGTGATTGTAGCGACCTGGGGAGAGATAAGGGGGTGATTGTAGCGACCTGGGGGAGAGATAAGGGGGTGATTGTAGCGACCTGGGGAGAGATAAGGGGGTGATTGTAGCGACCTGGGGAGAGATAAGGGGGTGATTGTAGCGACCTGGGGAGAGATAAGGGGGTGATTGTAGCGACCTGGGGAGAGATAAGGGGGTGATTGGAGCGACCTGGGGGAGAGATAAGGGGGTGATTATACAGAAGAGAGAGAGAGAGAATTATCTTTTTAAAGGTAAGATAAGGGGGTTTGTTTAAGGGGGGGTTATCTGTGTGGGTTATGGGGTTGGGTAGGGGGTGATAATCCACACGACCCCCAGACTCAGGGGGAATGTATGGGGAGGTTGATGTGATGTATGGGGTGTCTCGGGTATGGCTGTATGTCCATGTTCTAGTGCC
>NC_092269.1:31123342-31125842 GCF_036320965.1 Panulirus ornatus
ACCACACACCCACGATCAGACCTCACCCCACCCCACACCCCACACCCCCTTACGAACAGACCCCCCAACCACACCACACCACACACCCACGATCAGACCCCACCCCACCACACACCCACGAACAGACCTCACCCCACCACAGACCCACGATCAGACCCCGCCACACCACACCCCACACCCACGATCAGACCTCACCCCACACCCACCCACGAACAGACCCCACACCACACACCCACGAACAGACCCCACACCCCACACACCCCACGAACAGACCTCACCCCACCCCACCCCACCCCACACCCCACACACCCCACGAACAGACCCCACCCCACCCCACCCCACACCCCCACACCCCCACACCCCACACCCACCAGCAGGCATAAGCTACATAAACATGCACCACATCCCATCCCAGACTCATGCCTAGTGGCTCATGCTCGACTTGCGATCGTCTGCAATGAAGGAAATGAATGACGGATCCTCCGTTTCTGACCACCCCTGGTCCTCGCCCGGGGGGGGGGGGGTCGATCACACCCGTCTCTCTCTCTCTCTCTCTCTCTCTCTCTCTCTCTCTCTCTCTCTCTCTCTCTCTCTCTCTCTCGCGACGGGACGGGGGGGCCTCAGGGCTCCAGGTCATCGTGGCCTTCTGAACACACACACACACACACACACACACACACACACACACACCTGACGCGAGTCTACAACAGCAGTGTGGGACCCCCACAATACATCTTCTTGCCACGTAAGCGGATAGCGACAGCGTCCCTTCGTCAGACACAGATTAACTGTATCGTACCATGTCTATGCCTTCTCTGTGCCACATTGTACCCGCTCTTCGTATATATATATATATATATATATATATATATATATATATATATATATATATATATATATATATATGCATTTCACCCTGCTGCATGTTCAAGCCCCCGATCGCTCAAGATATATTTTTACTCCATTCTTCCATTACTAGTTTGGTCTCCCTCTTCTTGTTCCCTCCACTTCCTACTCGCATATATATATATATATATATATATATATATATATATATATATATATATATATATATATATATATATATATATATATATATATCCTATATGTGCAAACTCTTCTCACTCATTCTCTCCATATGTCCAAACCATTTCCACACACCCTCCTCACCTTCTCTCGACAGCACTATTTATTCCCACACATCTCTCTTACCCTATCATTACTTGCTCGATCAAACCACCTTACACCACATATTGTCCTCATACATTTCATTTCCAGCACCTTATCCCTATTCCGTTCATTCTTACCTATGGCCCATGACTCACTTTTGTACAACATGGTTAAGACAACTGTACCTTCATACATGCCTATTTTCTCCCTCCTGGATAACGATCTCTTTCCCCACATTCTTCATTGCTCCCAGAACCTTCGGCCCTCATGTCATTCAGTGCTCCCAGAACCTTCGCCCCTCACGTCATTCAGTGCTCCCAGAACCTTCGCCCCTTACGTCATTCAGTGCTCCCAGAACCTTCGCCCCTCACGTCATTACGACCCCCTCTCGCTTTCCTTGTTTCATTAGCTGCTATGGCCACTCTCAGGTATCCAGGACAATTCTCTCATTCCAAATTCATCCATTATGTTTCGCTTCCTAGCCATGTTAACCGTCTGTCCTACTGAATCCAGTAATCTTTCTTTTATTCACATATACTTTAACTTTCTCCTTTCATTCACCCTCCCAACCTAGGTTACGAGCGTCTACAGTTTCTCCCTCTAATCCGCCAACAAGAGCTGCATCATCAGCAGACAGCCTTCCTAGGCCACCCCTCACCACCCCATCCATCAACCAATTAAACAGCCAGGGTGACATCACACACGCCTGACGCTCATGACTCCAACTTGTCACTGCTTTTAGTGGCTTTTCCCCCCCCACACCACCTGTTCGTGAAGACCTTCCTCGAGGCATCTCTTTCAACCTTATCTCATGTTTTCTCTCTCTCTCTCTCTCTCTCTCTCTCTCTCTCTCTCTCTCTCTCTCTCTCTCTCTCTCTCTCTCTCTCTCTCTCTCTCTCTCTCTCTCTCTCTCTCTCCGAGCCTTAATAAAGGCCACGTCCACATCCTATTTCTCCCAGTCTTTCTCGCACATTCTTTTTTTCTAGAGCAAACGTCTGATCCACACGTGGTTCATCACATCTGAAACACAGGGTTCGATCCCCAGTCTGTGATTCGGTCATACGTTCGCCCTCTGAGTGGCTACCCTCCCACACAACATGGCAAGGACACTGAAACTTATAAATATATGGAGTTCGATCGCTTACCTTTGGCCTCCCTTCCCCCCACTTGCCTTTATACACTGGAACTATACATGCATTCTTCTAATCCTCAAACGACTCACCATGATTATATATATATATATATATATATATATATATATATATATATATATATATATATATATATATATATATATATGTATATGAAGGTGAAATCGCACTTCAGTAGA